>NC_056726.1:1206993302-1207155802 GCF_019279795.1 Protopterus annectens
AATGTCATCTGCAAACATCATAGTCCACGGGGACTCCTGTCTGATCTCGTCTGTCAACCTGTCCATCACCATTGCAAATAAGAAAGGGCACAGAGCTGATCCTTGCTGTAATCCCACCTCCACCTTAAACGCATCCGTCACTCCCACCGCTGACCTCACCGCTGTCACACTACCCTCGTACATGTTCTGTACCACTGTTACATACTTCTCTGACATTCCCGACTTCCTCATACAGTACCACAACTCTCTAGGCACCCTGTCATATGCTTTCTCTAAGTCCACAAAGACACAATGCATCTCCTTTTGACCTTCTCTGTACTTCTCTGTCATCACTCTCAGAACAAAAATTGCATCTGTAGTGCTCTTTCCTGGCATTAAACCATACTGCTGATCACTAATCATCACCTCCCTTCTTAACCTAGCTTCCACTACTCTTTCCCATAACTTCATGCTGTGACTGATCAGTTTAATCCCTCTGTAGTTACTACACCTCTGCACATCACCATTATTCTTAAAAATCGGTACCAAAACACTTTTTCTCCATTCCTCAGGCATCCTCTCACTTTCCAAGATTTCATTAAACAATCTAGTTAAAAACTCCACTGCCATTTCACCTAAAGACCTCCATGCTTCCACAGGTATGTCATTTGGACCAGCAGCCTTGCCATTCTTCATAGCTATCCTTACTTCCTCCTTGCTAATCCACT
Organism: Protopterus annectens; assembly: GCF_019279795.1. Taxonomy (NCBI): domain Eukaryota; kingdom Metazoa; phylum Chordata; order Ceratodontiformes; family Protopteridae; genus Protopterus; species Protopterus annectens. The sequence goes on from NC_056726.1 coordinate 1,206,994,010, forward strand.
GCACTTCATGATTCACAATCTGCACATCATCCAACCTTCTCCCCCTCTCATTCTCTTCATTCATCAGCCCCTCAAAGTACTCTTTCCATCTGCTCAACACACTCTCCTCGCTTGTGAGTACGTTTCCCTCATTATCCTTTATCACCCTTACCTGCTGCACATCTTTACTAGCTCGGTCCCTCTGTCTAGCCAATCGGTACAGGTCCTTTTCTCTCTCCTTAGTGTCCAACCTTTGATACAACTCTTCATACGCCTTATCCTTAGCCTTTGCCACCTCTCTCTTTCCCATGCACCTCATCTCCTTATACTCCTGTCTACTTTCTTCATCTCTCTGACAGTCCCACTTCTTCTTTGCCAACCTCTTTCTCTGTATACCCTCCTGTATTTCCTCATTCCACCACCAGGTCTCCTTGTTCTCCTTCCTCTTTCCAGATGTCACACCAAGCACCTTTCTAGCTGTCTCCCTTACCAGCTCTGCTGTAGTTACCCAGCTATTTGGTAACACTGCAGTGCCACCCAGTGCCTGTCTTAACTCTTCCCTGAACTCCACCTCACAATTACCCTTTTTCAATTTCCACCATTTGATCCTTGGTGCTGCCCTCACACTTCTCCTCCTCTTCTTGATAACCAAGATATTTTTGTAGTTATATTGATGTGTATTGTTTAATATTTATATTATGCTGTCTTATACTAATTATTAATGTAGTAATACTGTACTGTTTACAAAACTATTTAATGTATATAGCATTCTGCACTAACTCTTCTGGATGCTTCTGCTGAAAGCCGCTGTACAGTGAGTATCGCTACTAGTTAATTAATTTAGCTTCATTGCTTGTTTTTGAGCTCTGTTGTGTGACTGCATAGTATTTAGCTGAGCTGTGAACATGTACGCTACTCTGAGTTAAATAAAGATTACTTGTGCTAGGTGACCTAATGCTACTTTCAACTGATTTAAAATCATATTACATTCATACATAATTAGTCATACTAGAACTTTGGCTAATGTGGAATCACAGTTCGCTGTTACCCATTCTGGGGCCAGTGTGTTAGCACTTGGTGTTGAGGAGACGTTATAGCTACCAAACACAGTGACAGCTAGTTGTTCTTACAAAGCCAGCATTCAGCATGTTGTAAAAGGCTGTTGGATCCTGCCATCCTGACAAATACAACAGTGACCTGCTGGTAGCCAGTGTAGGAATGAATGACCTTAGGCACTCAACCCAAGAGGAAATGCAGAAGGTTATGCTTGACCTTGCTAAGTATGTGACAGAGGCAGGAGAGACATTGGTTTTGAGTGGCATTTTGCCATCAGCTAGAGTGATCCCAAAACTCAAGGACAAAACTGTCTTCAGTAATTTGCTTAGTAGCTGGTGTCATCCAGTAATGATTTGCATATGACGACGTTGCTGACTCTACTGCTTTGCTTAGAATGGTGTGCTTCCCTCTTGTCAAGACTTTCCACAATGGATAAATCAGTTTGATTCAAAGAAAACGTTATTGTCATTTAGGAAACACAAGTGCAGCCCATACGAAACTTTGGGTATCAGCTCGTCATCAGAGTACACAGGAAATTAAGTATAAAAAGACATGTCATATACACAACTCTTCTAATGACTAATACACATAACAAATATTACTTATAACCTGTTTCTAGTCAAGTAAAACTACCCATGCCTATAAACCTAAACGTATGAACAAATAGTACTGTACACAGAAAAAGGGAAGAAAAGGCAGATGTTAAGTTGTCAAACTCGCCTTCATTCTTGCTGGATGGGTTCGGAGCCGATCCTCGGCTCCGACTCGGCACTTGCTAAGCTCGAGAGCTAATTTTGCCAGCTCGAGGCAACCCTATATCCCATGATGCAAGGCGTGACTACCTCAGATCTCGTTTGCCGCTTCGCGAAGAGGTCTCCTTTTACCAGCTCAGGTAAAGTTTTGGATTTATACTAGAGTTCGTCAGAAAAAAATTTCCCCCTTTTTTTCTAGTTTTCACTTATAGTGTTAGTGTTAATAATAGATATCCTTTTGCCCTATATTCCCCTTTCTTTTTTACACAGGGATAATTTTTCCTCCCCTCAGGCCTTAAGCCAGTGTCTGTGTTTTTCAGTTTTTCTCTTTAGATAACTTTGTGACTGTTGTGTGTCAGTGTGTGTTTTGGCATACTATGTCAAAGGAAGTGAAGGTCTCAGGCTTCAAGAAGTGTGACTCGTGCTGTCAGAAAATGTCTCTGACAGACGGTCACACTTCTTGTGTGTACTGCCTGGGGCCTTTACACCTGCAGGACTCCTGTGCTATTTGTCACTCCTTTAGCCAGAGAGTCCTGCAGGAATGTAGAAACAAGCTGATTCTACGTGGCTTGTTGAAGCCAGAGGGTTCTCCGACCAAGACTGGGTCGGCTAAACCCTCTAAGCCACCTAAAGCCCAGGCTGTGGTGCTTAAGCCTTTGGCGGTGGCTCCGACTCCTTCGGAGTCGAGATCGGCTCCGGCTGGAGCTGATCTTTCCCCAGTGGAGGTAGTGGTATCGGCTCCTTCTGGCTCCGATACACAGGTACCTATGGCCGGAGCTGACATCTCTTTAACCAGCATTGGAGCCGATAAGCTTTCGGCTCCATCTGGAACCGAAGGTTATTCGGCTCCGATGGCTCCGTCTAAGAAGAGATCTCGGTCTCCTTCCCTGGAGTCGATTCACTCGGCTCCAGGATCTCCTCTACTTTCGGAGCGGAGCCATCGGAGCCGATCTTCAAGGTCTTCTAGGCTATCAGACCATGACTTAGAGAGGGTGGTAAGTAGACTGTTGAAGTCACAGGCGCTAGCCCAAATGCTCCATAGCCCGTCTCAGCAGACGACTGCTATTTCTCATCCCCCTAAAATTCCTCCGACTCTCCTTCAGAGTTCGGAGCCGGAGCTTCTCGGAATGGTGACCGTGGGTGCGCCGGAGCCGATACTTCCTCTGTCGGCTCCGTCGTCTTTGACTCCGATCTCCTCCATGAGACCTTCCTTGGAGGGATCCGGTTGTCGGGTCTCCCTTTTCGGCTCCGAGGGGGTGAGTGGCATCGGACCCTTGTCTGACCCCGCTTTCCCTCTTGGAGCTTCGGCATTGGTGAGCTCGGCACCGACATCGGCCTCGGAGCCTTCTCTTTGTGTGGGACCAGGGATTCCTGTTTCTTTGGAGCGGGAGTCTTCTGGCCTCCCTGGGAGGGGAGCCTTCGAGGTGATGAGGAGTGTTCTAGCCCCGGAGCTGAGTCAACGGTCTATTCCATTAGCTCCTCCCTCTTCGGTGCCTGTTGAGGTCTCTTGCCATTCTCTTACTCCCGGACCCAGAGATCCATCGCCCCAGGTTTTCCCATTGGGAAGAACTTTCTCTTCCGAGGTTTCTCCTGATCCTGCTGGAGAACCCCCGCGTAAGAGGACGTGCAAGAGGAAGCACACAGACTCCCCCGAGTCTACGACATCAGATACCGACTTAGATGAGTCGGAGGGTTCCCCACGGTCCCCCTCTGAGGATGTCTCCTTTTCAGACATCCTGGAACTCCTTAAGCAGAGGGGGAACTGGCCTTCCATTGACCCCTCCGAGGATGAGTCGGTATACCTGGAGGCTTTTGGATCTCGACCCTCCACCTCCTGGGTGTCTCCGCCTTTCGACCCGCTCATGCAAGTGGTGGCTCGGAAGGCGTGTGCGGCCCCGAATTCTGTGGAACCAGTCCCCAGGAGGCCCTCTAAATTCATCATGGCCCCTTCAGACAAACAGTTTCTTACCAAGGGTGTCCCTGTTGATGCCATGGTGGTGGCGGCGGCCACCAAGAACGAACTTGCTGATCCTTCTGTACCTGTCCATCCTCCTAACAAGGACTCTAGGACCATGGATAGGTACGGTAAGCGGATGTTTTCTTCAGCGACCTTTGCTATGCGTTCGCTGAACTATCTCTGTCACTTTACCAGGCTTCAGAGAGACATTCTCAAGGAACTAGGTGAGGTGGTTCAGGATCCGTCAGCTGCTGGGGCTCAAGAAAAGATTGCCTCACAGCTAGGAATCCTAAATTCTATAACTAACTCCTCCATGCGGCTCATTTCTTATGCAGCCGATGGAGCGAGTAGGGCCGCAGGCACAGGAGTGGCACTTAGGCGTCAGGCCTGGATGCGGCTTTGTAATTTCGCAGATCCCTTTAAGGCGTCCTTCACTAATACTCCCTTCGATGGTTCGGCTTTGTTTGGGCCTCAGGTGAAGGACACATTGACCAGGTGTGAGCAAGACGGCAAGACTCTTTCTGCCGTAGGAGTCCATTTCTCCACCCCTTCAAGACCCTATCCCAAAGGTCAGAAGGGGGGGGAAATGTGGTTTCGTAAATCTCAGGGAGTCACGCCGGATACACGTGGTCAGTTTACCCCCAGAGGCAGAGGGGGTAATAACAATAGACGCCACCGTAGGGGCAGAGGGGGTCCGCAAAATCAGGGTAGCAGGGAGCCTCTCTCTGATAAACTCTTCCAGCATCCCTGAGGTGTTGCCCGACTGTCCACCCTTGGAGGCAGTCGGGGGAAGATTGTCGCTGTACCCAACAGCCTGGCGTTCCCTCTCTCAAGACAAATGGGTACAGTCGATCATATCCGAGGGTTACAATATCCCTTTTGAGAGATATCCCGTTCCTCATCAATCCCTTCCATACGTTTCACCCGGTCTAAGGGAATTGGCAAAGCTGGAGGTATCAAAGCTCCTAGCAAAAAGAGCCATCCAACTAGTGCCAGCAGACCAAGTAGGATCCGGAATCTACTCAAGATTCTTTTTGGTCCCCAAAAAGACGGGAGATTGGAGACCAGTTTTAGACCTCAGCAAACTAAACAAGTTTGTCAAGAAGGCAAGGTTCCGGATGGTCATGCTTCAGTCCATTCTACCCTTTTTGGGCAAGGACAATTGGATGTGCTCAATAGACCTTCAGGATGCGTACTATCACATAAAAATTCACAGGCGCTCCAGAAAGTTTCTCCGCTTCCGGCTGGGGACCAGTCATTTTCAATTCAGAACCCTGCCCTTTGGCCTCACTACAGCTCCCACAGTGTTTACCAAATGTATGGCAGTGGTCGCGGCTCACCTGAGACGTCAAGGATTCCAGGTGTTTCCTTATCTAGATGACTGGCTCCTCTCTGCCACCACCAGGCATCAACTTCTCAAGGCCAGAGACTACACTCTTTACACATGCAACCAATTGGGGATTTCTGTAAACTTCGAAAAATCTTCTCTGTCGCCTTGCCAATCTATTACCTTTATAGGCGCAGAATTAGACACTGTCAGGATGTCAGCAAGACTCACAAACCAAAGAATTCTGGACATCCAAAAGTATGTTCAGATCATATTACTCAGCAAAAAGATCAGGGCCAAATTTGTCCTGAAGGCACTAGGTCTTATGGCGGCGGCCATTGTACTACTACCTTTAGCCCGCTTCCACATGCGTCTTCTGCAGTGGATGTTGTTCACCCAGTGGTCATTCCAGCAGCTCCCCATGCGACACGAGAAATTTGTGACACAGTCGTGCAAGAGTCATCTAACCTGGTGGATGTCTTCTCCGCAACTCCATCAGGGCCGACTGTTCGTTCCCCCAGTCCCGGTTGCCACAGTCACTTCGGATGCCTCTCTGATCAGGTGGGGGGGCATTATCAGGGCAGGATGGTCCATGGGACTTGGCAACCCATAGAATACCATCTGCACATAAATGTTCTAGAGATGAGAGCAGTGCTTTTAACGTTGCAGGCCCTCAACGACTTTCTTCCTTCAGGGACTATTGCAGTTCAGACGGACAACATGTCCGTAGTCTGGTATATCAACAAGCAGGGCGGGACCAGGTCCTACCCACTGTGTCGAGAAGCTCTCAGACTTTGGCAATGGGCAATCTCCTCTCATCGGTTTCTGATAGCAACGCATATCCCCGGGAAATCCAACCTCTTAGCGGACAGGCTGAGCAGAGCTATTCTCATGCCACACGAGTGGTCTCTAAAACAATCGGTAGTGGACGAGATTTTTCAGAAGTGGGGTGTCCCTTGCTGCGACCTTTTTGCTACACCCCAAAACAGCAAATGCCTAGACTTCTTCACTCTCTTTCCTCTGCCAGGCCATCCCCCGAGAGACACTCTAACCCAGGATTGGCCCCGGGGACTTCTATATGCCTTTCCTCCATACCCACTGATACCTCAAGTAATTCAGAAAGCTACCGTATTGAGAGCCAAGTTGATTCTCATTGCCCCTTACTGGCCTCGACAAATTTGGTTTCCGTCCCTGCATCGTCATCTCGTGGTGCAGCCTTGGCATCTGGACCCAGTTCCAGATCTTCTGACCCACCATTCGGGTCAACTGCACCGGTCCATTCCTTCCCTCAACCTCACTGCTTGGTTGCTCCACTTCCTTCCTTAGCCAGGCTTCCTATGATCTCTGACCCTGTTAGAGAGATCATAGTAGCTTCTCTAAAGTCCTCTACCAGAAGGATTTATGCTAGTAAATGGCAACGTTTTTCCTTCTGGGCAAAGTCTAGAGACATAGATCCCTTTACTGCTCCCGTGCATTCAGTCCTGGAATTCTTAGCTGAGATTTTTCAATCGGGTCCTTCTCCCTCTACAGTTAAGGTTCAATTGGCAGCAATCTCAAATTTTCATGTTGGCTTAGTGGATCAAAATGTTATGTCCCACAAGCTTTGCAAAGCCTTTCTGAGAGGGATATTTCTCCTAAAACCTCCTATCAAAGATCCCCCTCTGCAATGGGATTTGAATTTACTGCTGGCATCCTTGATACTACCCCCATTTGAGCCAGCTGCTTCATGCTCATTAAAACTTCTTTCCTGGAAGACAATTTTTCTGGTTGCTGTTACTTCAGCCAGAAGGGTGTCTGAACGTCAGGCCCTCTGTGTCCGTTCCCCATACTTGGTTTTCCACAAAGATAGGGTATCGTTAAGAACTAATCCATCCTTTTTGCCCAAGATTGCTTCCCAGAAGAATATCAACCAATCTATTGATTTGCCAGTTTTTTTCCCTAATTATTCTAACAAGGCTGAACAAAAACTTCATTGTTTGGATGTCCATCGTCAACTCAGGTATTACTTGGACAGAACTAAACAATTCAAGAAATCTGATCAACTGTTTCTTTCTTATGCAGAAAACAGGAAAGGTCTTCCGGTCTCCAAAGTGACCCTATCCAGATGGCTGTCTTTTATCATTTCTTATGTTTATCTTCTTAGGGGCAAGCAGTTGCCCTCGAAACCAAAAGCACATTCTACCAGGAGCCTAGCCACTTCCACAGCTTTTCAGGAGAGGCTTCCTATTGACACCACTTGTGCGGCAGCCACTTGGGCCACTCCTCACACCTTTGTGTCTCATTACAAATTGGACTTGGCCACCAGGGACAGGGCTAGGTTTGGTTCCACAGTTCTCAAGAGTCTGTTCCATTGAGCCACCCAGGATAGAGGTGCTAGGGACGCGGTCCCATCCAGCAAGAATGAAGGCGAGTTTGACAACTTAACATTTAGAAGTTATGTACCTACCATAACGTTCCATGTTAGTTGTCTTCTCTCGCCTTCTTTCTTGCATCCCTCCCTCCTTCCCCGTAGCCTGGACAGACCTTGAAGTTGTACTCTTTTCTGGGTGTGGTTCACTTTTTCCATGAGCTCCCAGTAGGAAGTGTCACTAATATTAGTGGTTATTGGCCTTGTTTCTTCTACATTTAGTTTGTCTTCTTCCTTTGCGAAGAAGGGTTTCTGGCAGGGTTCTTTTGTAGCTACCAAACGAGATCTGAGGTAGTCACGCCTTACATCATGGGATATAGGGTTGCCTCGAGCTGGTAAAATTAGCTCTTGAGCTTAGCAAGTGCCGAGTCGGAGCCGAGGATCGGCTCCGAACCCATCCACCAAGAAAGAAGGCGAGAGAAGACAACTAACATGGAATGTTATGGTAGGTACATAACTTCTAATTTGTTAATATTGCACATGAGGAATTATTGCAATTACACTTTTAAGAGAAAGACATTGCACTTCTGTAAGAATATATTAACTATAGTGAATTAAATAACGTATCACTTTCGGTGAAATATTACTAGCGAGATCACATTTGGAGACAGGAGACATCCAAGTTGATATCAGAGTTTATGAGCCTTATTACTGTTGGATAGAAGCTGTTCAAGAGCTTGGAAGTCCTACAGCAGATGCTGCGGTACTCTTGCCAGATGCATGTCTAGCAAACCAGTCAAATGCTGGATGTGATGTGTCTCTAAGTGTTTTGCATGCCCTGTTTATGTTTCTTGTAAAAAGTTCTTGCATAGTTGGAAGATTGTGCCCATTATCTTCTTCACAGTCCTCGCCACTGTTTGAAGCTTTTTCCTGTCTGCTGCCCCCTCTAGTTACTTTCTTTGGCATATCCCACATATTAACACTTTCACTTATCAAATTCTATCTTTGAACACATTAAGGTGGTTCTACTCAGTTTCTGAAACCTTCCTCCAAATCGAACATGCAAATATGTGTCTAGTAACAAGGACTTGATTTCAGACCCCCACCCCCCCATTTGTGGGTTCTCCTACTATGCATTTAAACCTATGGGCAGAGCGACTAACTCACATCAAGGCAGATTCCTTGTGACTCTGCTTTTAAAATTTTGAAGTTCAATTCACTGTAGACAAATTAAACTACCAGTTCAGAGCCAGCTATAGATCACCCTTCATGCCTCTTAGTCTGTGATAACTACATTAATGCCATAACCATTTTCCCTATTAATCCTAGTACATTTATTCTGTGTGACTTGTTACCCTGCATTAAACTGGTTCATTTATACTGCAAATGGAAAGCATGCCCAGTACTACCTTATCTATGTAAATGCATCTGAGTTAGATAGAACAATTTATCTAGAACAGGTGATAAACATTGTTAGTAGGGGACACAGTGTCTTGGATTTTTTCCTACTGATATTTCCCCCTCTGGTACAACTCCCCAGATATTATCCTGTAATGTCAAACCAGACTACAGATTTGTGATATTCATGTGTAAGACTACAGCTATCTCCCAAACAAATGAGGCTATATTACATAAACAAAAATCCAAAAACACAAACAACCTAAAGGTCGAAAATGCAGGACCTTGAACACGCTATCCCCCAGTAAATATATATACCAGCTCCGAGATCGCACTACAGTGAGGAAAGGGCAAATATTCCAATCCTCACTGTACAGCAATCTCACAAAAAGCAGATCGAGATCTGGCATTTCCGACTTTTAGGTCGTTCGCTATGTTAAGCTTTTGGCGTTCTAATAGGAACCCAAACAAACACTTAGGTATTCAGGGACTTTTCAAAAGCAAATGCACTGCAACTCCATTCTGACATAAAAAAAAGCATTTCCACTGCATCCCTTCCCAGCATGACCCTATAAAATGAGCCAAAGCTTTTCCCTCTGATTTGAACTCTCAAATAAATAATTCTGTAGAGAAAACACTTACTGTCTGTACCAAATCCTGGGGAGAAGTTAAAAGTAAACCTTTGTAGTAGAACACTTGTATGCATAAACTCTACAACAAAGGAAATATATTACATTTTTATGATGGTCCCATTCTTACCATCTTAAGAGGTCTCTGAAACACACTAGCAAAGAAGTGAAGACGAGAGTCAGAAAACACAGAGCTGATTAGGAACTCAAAATAGCCACTGATACCAAAAGTAGTCATTAATCCTTCTTAAACTGTGTTACAAAGTTAAGAAATGATACACATTTTTCAGAATTTTTTTTAATATCATGTCACCCATTTGGATCTCAGAGAAATGAGAGATATCCTAGCCAACAAAATTAGTATAAACTTCACCTCACTCATTATTTTAATTGTGCCTCCATTCCCCCCTGGATTCTTTATTTCCTAAACCCACAAGATCACTATAGAACATGTGTAAGTATCCCTTACTAAAACAAAAGCGTACTAGGAAACATATTAATTAGTGAGCTTTTCAGTGAGCTGTGTCCCCCATATCCAGAGAACAGCATTAGTAATATCCCTACATAAGGGATGCCCATCAACCGACCATGGTAATTATAGGCCCATTAGCCTTATTAGTTTTGTTTATAAAGTCACTAAATACATAATTTCTGATCTCATTAACCTATAAATTAATAATCTTTTGGCCCTCAGTCCGTATCAGTTTGGCTTTGTCAGAGGTAGGTCATGCATTCTTAACCTTGTAAATTTCTTTGAAAGGGGTGATTCAAGTGGCTGATGTTGGTTATACAGTGCACACAGCATACTTAAATTTGGCCACGACATTCTGTACTATCCTCCTTGAAGGCACTGTTAACAAACTGATGAACCTAAGCATAAGTCTATATGTAGTAAGGGTAAGGCTAGCTGATTTGGTTGTTAGACAGAAAACTTGATGTTCATTATAGTATTCACTGTTGAAGTCCTCATATTTGGGATAACTTACTTTCAGTAAGTCTGTTTTCAGCCTGCCATCCAGAGTTTTGTTCTCCCAAGGGCATTGAACAATGCCCTCCTGCAACAGCGTAGGTATGGTGATATAAAGAATGACTCAGCCAGCACCATGTCTAGATCTTTCTTGGTATGCAGTGGCATAGTTGTATGTTTCTTGTGGTACAGAGATCATCAATCAGCATATTTTCCAGCAACCAGATAAGTAACCCATTGTTTTTTTTTTATTTTGCCAAATTATGTGTTTGTTTGTCACTGAATCCAGATCTGAAAAATGCTTTTTAAGTCAATTGTATGGTGCGTGAAAAGCAAATCCTTTACAAGGATTTCCATACTAGGTGTTTGTTCTGCTTCGGCCCATAGCATGACATGTGCTCCTTTATGCATTGTGCTTCTGTTACCCTGAGGACATTGATCTTTCCATGAGTTTGCATCCATAAAGGGGCACTTATCTGGTTCTGTGCTACCATGGCATCTGCCAAAGCCCCTGAGAGACTTCTACCTTAAAAAAAAAACATAGTAAGAGGGAGAAGTGTTGGGAAACTGTGAGCATCTCAGATGACTCTGGTTTCCCTGGGTCTCTTAGCCTTGCATGTGGAGTGGCACTTTGTAGCCCCTGCCTGCAAAGTCAGTTTTCAGATGAGGCCTCTGATATGACTGCTGTTCAGGCACCCACACTATCTATTTTGCATACCCTTCTGGACCAGCACATCCAGTATTCCACTTGAGGCCAAATGCCCTTTGGCTTGAGAGGCTTTATTGTGATCTCAGAAGGAGAAGGCATGCTATCCAATATTCAGGCACGCAGGGGGATTGCCAGTGACTCCACCCAAGACCTGAAGTCTCCAGAGTGGCAGTTCATGAAGTTGCGAGGCACAAAGCACTAAAGCACAAACTGTTGCCTGCCAGCTTGCTTCAGCCTAGGCCAAGGAGCTTGTCTTCCCATGCCACTTCATGGGCTTCTACTGAATCCTTAGCCAGCTTGGGTGATTACTGTGTGTCATTTCTGAAGAATATGAGCCAAGACTTGGATATACTTGAGTATCTGAGTGAGTATGGGTTGGGTGGTTTCCTATTTCCCATTATATATATTCCCACTGATCTTCCCTTTGGGCCTCCATATCTACTTTGTCTGTCTGTCTGCCTGCTACCTGAAGAGGGAATCTGGGGCCCTTTGGTGTGGACCTGAAGCAGTTGGAACTTATCATTTGTATCATCTGGCCAACTGCCATCGAGGTATTTTCCTTGATCTTTGTGGGGACAACAAAGATCTTAAGTCGGCATCAGCTGATACACTCTTTAAACCACCAATGTTCCTGCTCCTTTGGTGGGAGGGCATTGTGAGAGTTTAAAGATCAGGAAATCGGGCAGACCGTGGACTTCTTGTATGCAGGATATCCTAAATGTGTTATTTGTAACAGTGAACCTACTCAGACATCTACATTTGTGTAAGTTCCTAACTGTGGTACTTAAGGTTTCAGGTCCCACCTTTGTAATTAAAAAAGTGATACATGTAGGGTCCCTCCAAGCTCAGAATTGGGTCCTTGACTGTTATTTACTTCTCTGATTTCTTAGCCAGTAGCCCAAGTCTCCAGTTAACAATATTTGATAAGTACTGTAAACTAGGGCTTGTTATCCAAGCATTCACTGTCATGAAGGTATGCACTATTGGCAGGAATATAGAAGCAACTGGTCCAAGGATAGTAGCCTAAAAACTACATGTCAAAAAGTAATTATTCATTCCACAACAGAGGTAACACATCCCTTAAAATTAAACTCTTTAGAGATCTTGGAGCACTTCTGGAAAACTGCCTGCCCTTTAAGCATCATATCTCTATTTTAGTTAAAAATCCTTCTATCTGGCTCAACTAATGACCAATGGTATCTCACATAGAACCAGAGAAGTCTGACTTCCACTGTACTTGTCTCTTATATACCTCATCAGTCAATATAATGTCCTTCCAATGGGAAGAAACATTTGTATTACAGGGGAATGAATTTAGCAAATATGTCCTGTGGTATGCAGGTTTTGTGGATGACATGTTTTTTTTCTATGGGAAAACTCAATAGAGATGCTGGGTAGATTCTTAGAGTACCTACACACGTTAAAATTTACCTGTAAGTACTCAAATGAACAGATATAATTCATTGATGTTCTAGTGAAAAAATCAGAAATGGGGAAGATGGCTACTAGCCTGTATAGAAAACCAAGTAGAAATAATTCCATATTACATAAAAACAGCATGCATCCAAGACATGTTAGCAAAACCGTTACGAAAGAGCAGTTCCTGAGAGCCTCAAGATTACATAGTAAAAATGATGAGTTGGAGAGGTCCATGGATGTGTTGAGGAGAACTACTTGATAGAGGATATAACCAGACAGAAATACACACCACCACAGAAGGAGTATATCAAGAATGTCAAGGGAAGGTTAGACCTTACTTCTCAGAACAAGCTACAAGAGATAACCCTGAAACTGACTCCAGAGATGAGAAACTCAGGATCTGAAGTAGGAGATTCATTTGTCAGCAACCTGTGGGTATGGATCCGATATCGGATCCGAACCGGCATGGTTTATCCAGCTATGGATCCGAGCTCCTAGCTCCTCCCCTCACCCATAATGCCCTGCTCTCCCTACATGACCCCAGATCTAGTTTGCCGCGCATGGTGACAGCTGGATTTTTCTGAGCTCCTGAGCTAAGTAATTTTTCTTGTGAAAAATAGATTTTTGTTAGTTTAAATTTAAAATCTGTGTGAAAGTTTTAGGTTTCCTATATATTTTATCTTTTTGGGCTTAATTTACTTACCTTTTTTACCCTCCCCTCGCTGGTGCGTAGTAGTGTGTGTGAGTTGTCTTTGGGGCCTTGCGTGAGTGTGTAGTTTTTTGTACTTTTGTACTTTTTGTACTTTACTTTTTGTTGTAAAAAAAAAAAAAAAAAAGTATGTCTGAGGCCCCGAAGCCTATTTTCTCTAAATGCTCCGAGTGTGGCCATAAGCTATCCCCTGCTGATGGCCAGACTCGGTGCATTCGATGCCTTGGGGTTGAACACCTCACCTCTGGGTGTTCAATCTGTGCAGGGTTCAACCCCAGGGCATTGAAGGAGCGGAGGTCGAAGCTGGTCTTGGCGGGACTCTTGCCCCCGGACTCGGCTTCGGCCCCCGCCCCATTGGTGGTTACTGCTCCGGCAGTTCCTGCCTTGCCTGCTCCCCCTCCTCCTCCCGGGATTCATACTCCCTCTAAGGGTTCGGAGGAGAGGGAAGCCAGGAAGAAGGACCGGAGAGAGAAGCACCACAAGTGGCGGGCCGAGACCTCCGTCTCGGCCCTGCCGGCTAAGCGGGCTTCTCCTCCGGCCTTTCTGGCTGCTGGCTCTCCTCCTCCTCGGCTCCAGTCTCCTTGTTTTTCACCGGAGCCTGAGGATGAGGAGACCCGACCTCCTTCAAGGCTATCGAGGTGGCACTCAAGGCCTACCTCGGTGGCCTCGTCGAGGTCTACATACAGCCTTTCCGATGCTGATCTGGACCGGATGATGCAAAGGTTCATCCAGGCCCAGATGCAGATGGGAGTGCTCCTGCCTCTCCCCCCTCTGGGGGGGAGCTTGACCCCATTTTTCAAGCCCATAGCTCCTTCTCCGACCCGCTACCCGGGTTCGGAGTGCTCGGAGCCGGGCAGCCTCGGAGCCGGGGGTGGGTCGGCGCCGACAGTACTGGGTACTTCGGATCCGACCCTGCCCTCGAGTTTGTCGGATCCGAACTCTCGGAGCCTTGGCCCGAGCTTCGGATCCGAGGGACTCAGTGTGCCTTCAGCGCCGTCCCTGTCGGAGCGCACTGTTCCCTCGGATCCGAGGGGCTCGGCGCCGGCTCCAATCCACTCATCGGATCCGAGGGGGAGCCAGCCTCGACAATAGGATCCGAAAGTCGGCTCCCCCTCGGCTTTTGATGTGGTAGAGAGGGCTCTGTTGAGGGCATTCGGACCCCCGGCACTTGCTTCGGCTCCGTCCCGCACTCCATCTGCTCTGGGCCAGGCTTCCATCACCCGGCCACTGGGACAGCCCACTTCACTGCCCCAAGCAGTTCCCTTGGATCTGGACATTGCTGGTGAGGGCTCCTCGGACAGCCCCCCTGAGGAAGCACCTCGCAAGCATACGTGTAAGAGGAGGCACATAGACTCCCCCGAGTCTTTAACTGAAGACACTGACTTGGAGGAAGGGGAAGGCTCCCCAAGATCACCCCCTAAGGATGTCTCCTTTGGAGACATCATGGAAATGTTACGGATCAGAGGTGGGTGGTCTGCCCCAAAGTCTTCCTCGGACGAGTCAGTGTTCTTGGAGGCATTTGAAGCGGGCCTGTCTACCTCTTGGGTGTCCCCTCCTGCCGACCCCCTGGTGGACCTTATTACCACCAGGGCATGGAAGGAACCGGACACCGTGGAGCCAATCCCCAAGAGGCCCGACAGGATCCTTAGCCCCCCTGCTGACCGTGCCCACTGGAGCAAGGGACCCCCGGTAGATGCCATGTTGTCGGCAGCAGCCACTAAGAGGGAACTCGTCCAGGAGAGTCCCTCAGTCCATCCCCCAAGCAAGGAGTCTCGGATGATGGACCGTTTGGGGAAGCGAATGTTTAGTTCAGCGACCTTCTCAGTGAGGGCGCTCAACTATTTGGCACACGTCATTAGGATGCAGCGTGATCTTATCAAGGAATACGCTGCATCCCCCCCAGAGTCCATGTCGGAGGAGGACAAACTTATGCACTCCACCCATATGGCCACTCTTCGTTCTGTGACCAACACCTCTAGGCGGTTACTTTCCCACGCTACCGAGGGAGCCGCTAGAGCTGCAGGAGCGGGCCTAGTCACAAGAGGCCAGGCCTGGCTCCACCACTGCAATTTTACAGAGCCCTTCAAGGCGTCATTCGCGAACGCCCCCTTTGACGGTTCTGCCCTTTTTGGCAAGACGGTTCGCGACACCTTGGTTCAGAGCGAGAAGGACGGGAAGACGCTGTCTGCCGTCGGAGTCCGCTTCTCTGTGCCCCAGAGGTCCTATTTTAGGAACCAAAAGGGCCAGAAGAAGATGTGGTTCCGGAAGTCACAGCAATCCCAACTCGCTCTGGACAACCAGTCCTTCCGCGGCAGAGGAGGACAGGGAGGATGCCGCCCTAGGGGCAGAGGGGCTCCCAGTTACTTTGGGTCCAGGGAACCTTTCTCTGAATGGCCCACGCAGCAACCCTGAGGGGTTGCCCGACTGCTCGACTCTGGAGGCAGTCGGGGGACGTTTCTCGGAGCACCTAGCGGCATGGGAGTCCATTACATCGGACCGCTGGGTACTCAAAGATTATATCCAGAGGTTACAAGATCCCATTTCTTCATGTCCCAAAGTTAAAAACCCTCCCCGATGTTCCACCCGATCAGAGGGAGGCCGCTTCAGCAGAAATTGGCCGTCTGCTGAGAAAAAGAGCCATCCAGCCCGTCTCCCCAGACCAGATCGGATCAGGGTTCTACTCCAGGTTCTTTTAATGCCAAAAAAGACGGGGGACCTAATACCCATTCTGGACCTGTCCCTGTTGAACCTGGCAGTTCCCAAAGAGAAGTTCCGGATGGTCACTTTGCAATCCATCCTCCCCCTTCTAGGGGAGAATCACTGGATGTGCTCTATAGACCTCAAGGATGCGTACTACCACATTCTGATGGACAGACGATCCAGGAGGTTCCTTCGCTTCTGGCTGGGAGCCAGTCACTACCAGTTCAGGGTCCTTCCCTTTGGTCTCACCACAGCCCCCAGGGTGTTCACCAAAGTATTAGCAGTGGTTGCGGCCCACCTGAGGCTTCAGGGGGTGCAGGTCTTTCCATACCTAGACGACTGGCTTCTCACCGCCCCAACAAGGCATCTACTCTCTTTGGCAAGAGACTCCTTTCTTCGTCTAGCTCCCTGGCTAGGCATCACGGTAAACATAGAAAAGTCCAATCTGGTCCCTACTCAAATAATAGAATTTATAGGAGCCAGGTTAGACACGAGAAATTTAAGAGCCTTTCTCACAACTGACAGAGTTCGGAATCTACGACTCCAGGTGCGGGCCATCCTTCACTCCAGCTCAACACCTGCGGAATTGATCCTGAGGGCGCTAGGGTCTATGGCGGCTGCGATTACTCTTCTTCCGCTTGCCCGCTTGAACATGCGGGTGCTTCAATGGACTCTTCAGGTGCAATGGTCATTTTTCTCTCTCCCCCTGTATCATCCCATTGCAATCAGCAAGGCTTGCAAGCGGTCTCTCTTGTGGTGGCTCCATTCCCCGGACCTCCACAGGGACGCCGCCCCTTTTATGCATCTCCCCCTCTCGCCACAGTGACCACGGACGCTTCCCGCCTCGGGTGGGGGGGGCATTTTGCGGGCCGGACGGTCCAAGGCACGTGGAGCAATTCAGAGACCTCCATGCATATCAATGTTCTGGAAATGAGGGCGGTGCTCTTGGCGTTGCAAGCACTTCAAACCCTCCTTCCCCTGGGAACAATTGCGATTCAATCAGACGACATGTCAGTGGTCTGGTACATCAACAAACAGGGGGGAACCAGGTCTTTCCCTTTATGTCGAGAAGCCATGAGAGTGTGGGAATGGGTGATCTCCACCAACCGCTTTCTCATCTCAACGCATATTTCGGGTCGGTCCAACATCCTAGCGGACAAGCTCAGTCACACCATTCTCTCCCCGTTCGAGTGGTCTCTCAATTCTCAAGTAGCGAAATGTATCTTCGCACAGTGGGGGACTCCCTGTTGCGATCTCTTTGCTTCTCCCTTAAACGCCAAGTGCGACAGTTTTTTCGCTCTAATCCCCCCTCCAGGGGATTCCCCGAGAGACACTCTGGTGCATGCTTGGTCTCCCGGTCTTCTTTACGCATACCCCCTCTACCTCTGATGCTTCAAGTACTTCAGAAAGCCTCTCGGTTGGGGTGCAGAATGATCCTCATTGCCCCGTTCTGGCCTCGACAGATCTGGTTCCCTTACCTAAGGTCTCACTCAGTGAATCCACCTTGGATTCTAGATCCCATTCCGGATCTGATATCACACCCATCGAACCTACCAACTCCGAACCTGGACAACCTGAAGTTGACTGCTTGGCTGCTCCAGTTCCACTCCTAATCAGGACTCCCGGTATCTCGTCCCCAGTTAAGGCCATTCTGGTAGCGGCCCACAAGCCCTCTATCAGAAAAATTTACCGCAGTAAATGGAAACGTTTCTCCATTTGGGCAGAGCGGCAAGGCCTAGATCCTTTCACGGTTCCCCTTCCTTTGGTTCTAGATTTTCTTACTACGCTCTTTAATGATGGCGCCAGTAGTTCCACAGTCAGAGTTCAGCTGGCGGCCATATCTCATTACCATGTTGGTCATGATTCAGGGTCTCTTATGTCAGCTAAGTTATGCAAAACCTTCCTAAAAGGCACCTTTTTGCTCAGACCCCCCGTCAAAGAAACGGTTCCTTCGTGGGATCTTTCCTTGGTACTTCAGGCCTTGACCGCTCCCCCCTTCGAACCTTCGGCCACAGTCCATCTTAAATTCTTGTCCTTTAAGACTGCTTTTTTGGTAGCCATTACTTCGGCTAAGAGAGTTTCTGAACTTCAGGCCCTGTCCATGAAACCGCCTTATTTGATCTTTCATCCAGACTGGGTGTGCCTCAGGATCAATCCCTCCTTTCTTCCTAAAGTGGCTTCGGAAGCGAACATTAATCAGTCCATCAACCTCCCTGTTTTCTTTCCTAAGTATCAAAACAAAGGCGAATACAAGCTGCATTCCTTGGATGTTCACAGGCAGCTTCGTTTTTACCTTCATAGGACAGCTGGTCATAGGCAATCAGACCAGTTGTTCATTTCTTTTGCCAAATTCAATCTGGGTAAACCAATTTCCAAATCAATCTGGGTAAACCAATTTCCAAAGTTTCTTTGTCACGCTGGATTTCTCAGTGTATTCTGTTGGCGTACCAAGCCTCTGGGAGGCCCGCACCGGAGGGAGTCCATGCTCATTCGACCCGGTCTGTCTCGACTTCAGCGGCCTTTAAGTCTAGGGTTCCTCTGGATGACATTTGTTCAGCAGCCACTTGGGCTTCATCTCATACCTTTATTACTCATTACAAGCTGGACGTCACGTCTAGAGGTAGAGCATCCTTTGGCTCTGAGGTGCTCCGGAATATCCTTCCATGATGGCCACCCAAGATTCAGGTAGCTGGGGACTCTGTCCCACAGGTTGCTGACAAATGAATCTCCTACTTCAGATTTAGAAGTTATGTACTTACCATAACGTTCCATCTGAGTAGGTGGATTCATTTGTCTGCAACCATCCCGCCCTCCTATCCCCCTGGCCTTGTCAGTTCCTGCATAGGGTGTGTTACCCTTTAGTTAGGGTAGTTGGTGCAGGGCAAACTCGATCCGAGGTCATGTAGGGAGAGCAGGGCATTATGGGTGAGGGGAGGAGCTAGGAGCTCGGATCCATAGCTGGATAAACCATGCCGGTTCGGATCCGATATCGGATTCATACCCACAGGTTGCAGACAAATGAATCCACCTACTCAGATGGAACGTTATGGTAAGTGCATAACTTCTAATTCCGCATTACATATGCAAATGATGTCAGTCAATTTTGTGATATATTTAGGAAGAACTGGAACATATTGTTAGCCACTAAAGAACTTGAAGGTGTCATAGACTCTGGACCTCACTTCTCATTTACAAACAAAAATCACTTAAAACCCAAACACTTAAGTCCCTGAATGCATCAGATAGGGTAGGGACATATATGTGCAGGAACTGCAGAGCTTGTAAGTACATTTTCTCATGTAGCACTTTTGTACATCCACAGCAAAAGTTTAGAATTGAATATAATTTCTATTCAGACTGCAGAACTAGAAACATAGTCTATTTGAGTTTTTACCAATATTATAAAGTTTTTTATGTGGGCAAGACTAATATAATACTCAAAGAACGCATTTTAGAACATATGAGGGACATAGTAAACAAAAAGGAGAGTAGTGCCCTAGCAAACATGTAGAAGCTGAAGGGATGCACCATGTTTTTAAATTTTTAATTTTAGAAGTTCTGGAAGAAAATATCAGAGGGGTGACATTAGAAACAGAACAGAAGAGGCTAAGCAAAAATGGATTCTGCAACTAAATGCAGACAAACCCCCAGGCATTAATGAAACTGCTTCTTTGAAACCATTTTTAAAGGCAAGAGCCTTAAAGCACTAATTCCCTTCTACATGGTTCTATAGACATTCACATTTGAACTTGCATACTGTTTTTAACAGTTTTATGTCTATTTATGTTTTTTCTGCTATTTTTAAATGAATTGAATCTGATATAAATATTTAATTGTTTGTCTTAACTGATTGGTCACTTTGAAAGTATATATATCAAGGAAGGCATGGGATGTTTTATCAGGTCTGATGAAGCGACCTGGAAGGTCGTGAAAGCGCTCACTTTGTCCTTGCAGTAAAGAATTTTCCTTCTACTGTGGCAGTTCGACTCTTTATACATACTATTGGCTCAGAAGTGAAGACCGAGCTGTTCATCTGGTACCTGTGTTTTTGCCTTTCTCTAAATACCACACCGAGACTTCCACTCTTACTACGTCACTTGCCTAGGCCAAGACCACGACATCCCCCGTTGGCACTTCTCTGCTTTGTTTAACGCCAGAACTATCCATCATCAGGCCCTTATTGTAGCCAGATATTTTCGTTTACAGTCCTCGAATTCCGATTTGGCTTCCGTAAGCCATCCGACAGCAAATATTCTGTAAAAATGTAAAGATAAATACAGAGTCAGACCGTACAGGTCCAAACCTTCTGACAACGCTTCTGTTAAGCTAGTCGTCAGTCCTCTGGTACTCAGTGAGGCACTTTTCCAGCCCTTGATGCCTGCTTCAGTTGATTCGCAGGCCGCTACCGAGACCCTTTCGGAGTCAGGCATGCCGCAAAACTCTTCTTCATCTAAGGATTCTGCAGTCTTTTCTACCTTGGATGGGTTCGGAGCCGCTGAGCAGCCACCGGCTTCCGAGGAAGTCCTTCGCATTTCCGAATCTTGACACGAACTGACGTCATCTTTCGCGACTACCGTTCTTTGAAAAACAACCGAGTTCCTTAGGCCCAGGGTTTGAACCACACCCAGAAAACCGACCACCCACTCTCAGGCACCTACTACCTTGCCCCACTTATGAGGATTCTGATGCAGAGGAATCCATTCCTTCAGCCTCTCCCCCAGAGGATTTTTTTCCTTTGGGGAAACCCTGCATACTTTAAGGGAGCATTTCCAGTGGGAGAGTCAGGACTACCCTTAGTCTAAAAAGAGACTCAAGCAATTCCTAGATCTTCTGCAATACAGACCCTTGGCCATCCCCCAGTCCTGGATGTGGTGGATGATATTTTCCTTGAATCCAGCTTGACTCCTGATGCCCTACCTCCTGCTCCCAGGAAATCAGACAGGTACTACAGAGTCCCTGACTCACACAAATATCTTTTTAAAAATCCAACTGCTGACCCTGAGGTAATTTCTTAAGGGCCAAAAGGGATTAAAGCAACCTCTGCTTAGAATCCCACCCCCTCAGACAGGGATTCCTGAGCACTGGACAGATGGAGTAAAAAAGTATGCACCTCAGCTACTCTTGCTATCAGGGCACAAAACTGTCAGTTCCATATATTTAAATATCAGCTACATACCTTGGAACTCCTTAAACAAAAAATGTCCTCCTTTCCTGCTTTGGCAGAATCTAAAGATTTACAAGACTTAATGCATTCTGCAAGTCAAGTAACTAAACACACCTTTCACTGTGGTTTTGACGCCCTGGAAGCTTCTTGCAGGGCAGCAGTCACTGGATCTGTCATTAGAAGACATGCATGGCTTAACAACAACCCCTGCCAGACCATGTCAAATCTAAATTGTTGGATGCACACTTGCACAAAGATAACTTATTTGGCACGAAGGCAGAAGAAGTCTTAAAAAAGATGGAAGAAAAAGCAAAATCTATGCAAACAGTTAAATATTTCTTACAGGTCCAGCCCCCTAGGTTCAGCAGGCATTTTCCTTCCAAGCACTGGTCCTTTCCTGCTCCAAGTAAACAGGCCCAGCCTAGGACCCGTGGAAATAGACCCCCCCCCCCAGACAGCAGCCCCAGGGAATGCAGAGATCTAAGCAGTGGACTACCTCCACCTCAAAACCAGGGAGTTCTAAGCTACCCCCTTATGGTAAGAACTCACAATGACTCACCTCCTCCCAACCTCCCCCCTTCCCACCTTCACTTACCCCTAGAAGAAAAACTCTCCTTTAACATTCTTATCATGGAATCATGCAGAAAATATCTCCGCTTCAGGGCAGGATCTCAACACTTTCAGTTCTCTATGCTTCCCTTTGGCTTATCTACTGCTCCCAGAGTTTTCAGAAAATGCCTGGCTCCGGCCACTGGCTTTTGCAGAAAAAAAAATATTCAAATTTACCCCTACTTAGACGACTACCTTATTCAGGCAGACAGCCAGGAAAAGCTGCTCAAACACCTGGCCTTTTTTTAGAGAGTCTACTAACCTCCCTAGGGTACATAATCAACAAAAAGAAATCAAAACAGGTGCCCGCCCAAAGGATAATCTTCCTGGGAGCAAGTTTGGACACAGCATCCCAGATGGCATACCTTACACCAGAGAAACACATTTTCCTATCAGCCTACATCTCTCAACTGGCTACCAGGCCTCAGCTTTCTGCAAGGAAAATCCTACAACCTCTGGGGTTCATGGCATCTTGCATACTCCTCATTCCATATGCCAGACTGCATATGAGGAAACTTCAGTGGTACCTAAAGAGCCTTTGGTGTCAACACTCTCAAGACCTGGAAACTCTTCTACGTATAATTCCTTGCCTCAGAAAGGAATTTCTTTGGTAGGCAACAGCATGCTCCCACAACAAGGGACTGCCCTTCTCCCCACACCCCGCCACCCAGACCCTCACCACAGACGCATCAGACTATGCTTGGGGTGCACACCTGGATGCCAGGTGCATACAGGGCCATTGGAGCCCACAACAAATCCCCGTGCACGTCAGTCAGAAACAGATGATGGCTGTGCAGCATGCCTTGATAGCTTTCAAACCCTTTCTCTCTCCAGGGGTTCTCCTGATCAAAACAGACAACACCACTGTGATGTGGTACATCAACAAGCAGGGAGGGACTCACTCCTACCCTCTATGCAGGCTGGCCGTGACCCTTTTGCTCACAGCCTCTTCCATGTAAATACACCTGTTAGCACAGTTCCTACCAGGGTCTCTCAACTCCCTGGCAGACCAATTAAGCAGAAACCTTTTGGACTCACATGAGTGGCATCTCAACAGAAGTACCTTCTTCCTAATAACTCAGAAATGGGGAACCCCGAAAGTCGACCTCTTTGCCTCCCACACCAACCATTATCTCAGCAAATTCTGCACCAGGGAGCATCACTGCATGGCTTGGAAAGTGCATGACCTGTCCTTCGCCTGAGTCAACCTCTCGGTCTATGCCTTTCCTCTCCTATCTCTCATCCCCAGGGTACTGCTCAAAATAAGGGAGGAAAAACCAAGGACCATTTTTATAGCTCCAGACTGGCCCCGACAGCACTGGTACCCCTTGCTGCGCAACCTGTTCCCGCTGCCTCTATAGCATCTTCCTCAGATTCCAAACCTCCTAACCCAGAGGGAAGGGCAATTCATGCATCCCCAATTGCAGACACTCAGTTTGGCAGATTGGGTTATTCCCTAAACCCAAACCATTATGCCATCTTCAGTAAACAAGTTCTGGATGTTATCCATGAGGCCAGATGCCCTAGCACCAGAAAGTCTTATGCAGATAAATGGAAAAGGTTCTGCACATGGATCCAGGCTAAGAGCAACACAGCCCTCCATCCCTCTCATCCTGGATTACTTAGCTGACCTATTACACAGCAGCCTCTCTCTTTCTCCTCTATAAAAATTCATGTCTCTGCTACTTCTTCTCATTTTCCCACTGATCAGCCCCCTTTTCACATCCTTTGATCAAACAGTTCCTCAGAGGGTTTAGCAACTTGAGGCCCCCCAGAAGGGCACCAACACCAACTTGGGACCTTAACTTTGTCTTGGAAAAGCTTACCCTGCCTCCTTTCGAACCAGCTTCTTCTGCAGAGCTAAAATCTTTCTCCTGGAAGACAGCCTTCCTAATGGCCATCACTTCAGCCAGAAGAGTCTCTGAGCTGCAAGCACTCGTAGCTTTGGAACCCTTCATCTTCCATGCAGACTGGGTATCCCTCAGAACTAACCCATCATTCATGCCCAAGGTGGTGTCCAGTGTGGCTCTCAACCAATCTATTAATTTGCCCAAATTTTTCCTAATCCCCAGAACAAGGGGGAAAGTATTCTTCACTGTCTAGATGTGCACAGACAGCTCAGATGCTATCTGGACAGGACTAAACCCTTCAGAAAGTCTGATCAATTGCTCTTTAGCTTTGCTACAGGGGCAGGAGGCAAACCCATCTCCAAACAAACCATTTCCAATTGGCTAGCGCATTATATCCATTTCTGCTACAAGCAGCATGGTAAGTCTCCCTCCAAGGGGGTCAGGACACACTCCACCAGAGCAGCCTCCACCTCTGCAGCTTTCCTCAGAGGAGTCCCCACCAGGGACATCCTGGAGGCTCCCACCTGGACATCTGTTCACACTTTTACCAAGCATTACCACCTGCCTCTCTTCTCCAAATCCAGGACAGGGTTTGCCTTTGCAGTCTTGTAGGGCATCCTAGCCATCCCATAGCCTCCTTGACTGCCTCCACCCATTTCCTCAGCTTTGGGAATCTACCCAAATGTGATGACTGCAACAGTGAAACACGAAGAACATAGTACAGTTGTGTACACTTACCATAAATGTAGATGTTCAAGTGTATTCACTGTTGCAGTCCTGGTTTCCCTCCCACCTGCCCCATTTTTTCTCCTTCTCCTTTTATTACCATTCTAACTTGTTGTTCTCCTTTCCTTACAAGGGACGTATTGGTATTTATTTTCCACTGGTGGGGTTCTTCCACCAGAACCTGGCCTCCTACTTGGGGGCTCCTGACAGGTTAGGTCACGAAAAACTGATGTAATGGTGTTGGCTGTTTTACGTTATACTACTGACAACCTGACATCAGTCCTCAAGCGACAGCAACCAACGCAGAAATACTAAGTCTCTGGTATTCGAGCCGGCCGAGGGCAACCCTGGCAGGGATAATTCAAATGTGATGACTACAACAGTGAATACACTCGAACATCTACATTTATGGTAAGTGTACACAACTGTACTTTGCTGATAATTGTTAGATGTTGTTTGCTCATTTTCTAAAACAACTGTGAAGAGGCTTGGTCTAGACCTACCAAATAACTGGTGTAAAGAAAACGGGCTTAAATCAAATGCTGAAAAAATACAAAATTGCTAAATCTAGAAAACAAAGCTGTTCCATGACCAATGGCAAAGATAACATGTCTATCCAAACTGATTCCTTCATTAGAGATCTTTGTACTTTCATTGCCTAAGAATTATTGGTAAGCACTATGGTTATACTCTAAGGCTTACATTCCGTTTTGTGTCTAAGAATTCCTTTATTTTCTGCCATGGTATGTGAAAGTGCACTTGTCTTTTTAACACAGCACAAAGAAATATACATATTAGAATCTGCAAATGGACATCTGCTTATTTATTTCTGTGAATTATTTTTGTCATCTTTTTCTCTCTTACAGTTTAGAGCCAACTTGGAGAAGACAAAACAGACCTTGGATAGTGAGAATTCAGAGCTTCTTAGTGAAGTGAAGTCCTTGCAGAACACCAAAAATGAATCTGAACATCGACGAAAGAAATTGGAGGGCCAAGTACAAGAGCTACAAGTGCGTGTTATGGAGAGTGAGAGGGCCAAAGCAGAGATGTCTGAAAGGGTGCAAAAACTGCAGGTATGTCTTCAGTAGAAGTAAAAAGCAGTTGAAATTTTTTTTGTGGAATGTAGAACATTTGTTCTAAAACTATTTGCCTGCTGCATACAGAGAACTTCTATTTATTTATGACTTGTTTGTAAACCAGGTGGATGGATTAATCAATGGAAATTTTTCACCTGTAATATGGGCACATAAGTGCAGTGATATAACACCCTTAGCTTGGCTCATGGTAGCAATCTTAGTGTGCTTATTTCTTAGTCTGTTAATTTGGCAGCTTGCTTCCTCATATTTCTTTTGTGTTTACTATATAAGGATAGCATGGGGAGATGTACTGTTTATCAATTAAGGTTTTATCAAAATAGGAATAAGCTGATATTTATTGTTTGATCAGTCTGTAGTAGGCTTAGTTATATCTTGCATAGGATATACCAACCAGCCAGCTTCCAAAGCTTAAGAGCACCTTCACCACACCCCGACCAATAGCGCAAGTTGATCTGTAGAAAACCATGGATGTTCATCGTGCATACAGCTGCAGTCATTACAGATGGGTTCTCCTGCCGTCAGGCGGGTCCTCGGTAGGCCGAATTCCAAAGTCTAGGAACGGCGTCGGTTGTCGTCGCCTTCTTCCCTGACGTCAGTGCGACAGGGGTATATAAGAATCAGCCGACGCCATTTTCTTCAGTCTTTTTTGCCGCGCGGTGCCCGAAGCAGAAGCAGTTCGCAAGTGCCGGTCGGCCAGCTCCTGAAATTACGAAAATTTGGAAACCGAAGTCTTCTTTAAAGCTAAGTACCCCGTTGTGGAAACTTTTCTTGCCTCAGACCGATGTCAGACAAAGTTAACAATTGTATTTCTTGTGGGAAGCAAATACAGCATAAGGATTTCCATTCCCTCTGTATACCTTATTTAGGCCCAGACCACGACGTCTCGGGCTGTCGCTTTTGTGCTTCTTTCAATAAACGCACTATTAAGCGTCAGGCGGAGTTCGCCCAGCACTTTTTTTGGGAAAGCTTTTAACTATATAATGTCGTCGGAGACTCCGACTCCTGTTTTGTCCAAAAATCGCAAGGACAAGGACCGACACGCGAGATCCGCGGCCTCCACCGACACCACGCCAATACCGACTACACGTGGTCCGGTTCTCAGTGAGGCGCCTACGCAGCCCCTGACTACCGACGACGCTTCTCTGGTGGTGTCCTCTGTAACCGAGGCCGCAGGTTCCTCGGCGCACACCCTGACTACAGCTATCGAAGCCACTGTTAGTGTTGAGCCTCATAATGTGGACAGGTCTACCTCCACCCATGGTGTCTTCAGACCTTCCTCTTCCTTTTCCATCAAGGCCTTTACTAAGTCTAAATCAGCCATGCACTCCAAGAGACCTGTTGCACAGGGCCCATCTCCAGGCCCCATGCCTAAAAAGCAGATGCTTAAAATGGCTGAGGATTTAATTACTCTTATCAGGGGTTCCCAACCCCCACCGGACAAGAGACCCAGAGTGGAGGAAAAATTACCCTCTTCTGACCAGAGCTCCATTATTTCAGAGCATTCTGATGAGGAGGAACATTCTTACTCCCCTTTTGAAGATTCTGATGCAGAGGAGTCCATTCCTTCTGTATCCCCCCCCAGAGGATTTTTCATTCGGGGAAACCTTGCATACCTTGAGGGAACACTTCCACTGGGAAGGCCAAGATTTTTCAGATTCCAAGAAAAGGCTTAGGGAATTTCTTTTGCTACCTCAGCACAGACCCCTGGCGATACCTCCTGTCGTGGACATACTTGATGATGTTTACTCGGAGGCCTGCCTTAATCCGGATTCCCTGCCTCCAGCCCCAGTCAAGCCTGATAGGTACTACAGAGTTCCTAACTCACACCAATTTCTTTACAAAAGCCATACTGCTGACCCAGAAACCATTTCTCGGGGCCCCAAGGGAATGAAGGCCTCTACTGCTAAGAATCCATTACCTTCCGAGAGAGACTCTAGATCCTTAGAAAGGTGGGGAAAAAAGGTATATACCTCGGCCATCCTAGCCATGAGGGCCTTAAACTGTCAGTTCCATATGCTTAAATATCAACAGTTTCTGTTATCACAATTAAAAAATAAAATGTCACAACCTGAACAACCAGATTTGAAGGAGTTGCAGGATATGATGCATAGTGCAGAACAAGTGGGTAAGCACATCTTACAATGTGGTTATGATGCTCTAGATGCCTCAAGTAGAGCTGCTGTTACAGGATCAGTCATACGTAGACATGCCTGGCTTAGGGAACAAACCTTGCCTGATCATGTCAAAGCTAAATTACTAGATGCTCTTCTACAAAAGGATGTATTATTTGGTGCTAATGCTGAGGAGATACTAAGGAAAATGGTAGAAAAAGCTAAATCTATGCAAACTGTTAAAGCTTTTCTACAGGTACAACCACCACATTTTAGTAGAAATTGGCCTTCAAAAAATTGGTCCTTTCCAGCCACAGACAGGCCCCAAAGAGGTAGATACAGGCGCACAAGGGGCAGAGGACAATCTCAAGGATCGTATAGAGGCAGACAAAGGCAATCTCCATCACCAAGAGGTGGCGAAGATAGTTCACAGCAGTACAGGAAACAAACCCAATGACTTTCCCCTTTGCATGCCAAGGAAGGCTCAAATGGCAGCACCCTTAGGAGGAAAGCTTGCATTATTTTCAAAAAAATTGGCATATTGTCACAAAAGACAAATGGAGCCTGAACATTATAAACAGAGGCTACAGATTTAGTTTCATAGGTTCATAGGTTCATACTAGGCTATCTGCCCAAGGGCATTTGTAAGCCTAGCCCATAGTTATGTGGCTTTCGCCACCCCTTTAGTTTGAAGAAGACTATGCCTATTATTTTGCTGTGCCTCTGTCAAGCAGTGACACTGAAGTAATCCCTGGGGTATATCTGCGATCTCCCATCCATTGGTCAAGATTCCTCTTGAACAAGGCCAGCGAGGTGCTCTGCCTCACATGTACCGGGATTTTGTTCATTTTCACACCCTTCCAAAAATGAGAGGCATGTCGAACCTGCCACACAATCAAAGGGCAGAGGCCCAAATACAAATTTCAAAGCTCATGGGCATGAAAGCTATTCAAGAGGTACCCACTCACGAACAAGGTCAAGGTTTTTATTCCAGACTATTCCTGGTACCAAGGAAGGGAACAGATTGGAGACCCATTTTGGACTTATCCATCCTAAACACATTTCTACTTGTACCAAAATTCAAGATGCTCACCTTACAGCAGCTTCTTCCCATGCTGGGCAAGAAGTCTTGGCTGGTAACATTGGACCTCAAGGAGGCATACCTGCATGTCCCAATCAGACAAAGCTGCAGAAGATACCTCAGATTTCTTTCAGGTTCAATCCACTATCAATTCTCAGCATTGCCCTTTGGCTTATCTACTGCGCCCAGAGTATTCACGAAATGCCTGGCATCAGTAATTGCCTACTGCAGACTTCAAGGGATACAAATATACCCTTATTTGGACGACTGACTGATCCAAGCGGACAGCAAACACATACTTCTGGAACATCTGGCTTATGTAACACGGTTATTGAATTCTCTGGGATACACAGTCAACAAAGAGAAATCCAGGCTAACGCCATCTCAGAAAATAGTTTTCCTGGGTGCCAACTTAGACACAAACACCCAGATGGCCTATCTTACACCAGAAAAACAGGGGCAACTAAGTCAATACTTCAAGACACTAGCAAATTGTACCAGGGTAACTGCAAGGAAAATCCTGCAGGCTCTGGGATTCATGGCATCTTGCATTCTTCTAATCCCATGTGCAAAGTTGCATATGAGGAAACTTCAATGGTACCTAAAAAACCTATGGTCTCAACACAGCCACAGTTTGGAAACAATAATACCACTAATTCCATGTTTGCAAAAGGAATTTCTATGGTGGGCTCAAGCATGCCAAACAAACACAGGTCTACCATTCTGCAAGCCTCAAGCAAATCAAGTCATCACAACAGATGCCTCAGACTACGCCTGGGGGGCGCACATGACAGACCGGTGCATTCAGGGCAAATGGTCCCAAAAGGAAAAGCACCTTCACATCAATCAAAAGGAGATGCTAGCAGTGATAAATGCTATTATAGCTTTCAAAGACCTTCTGCATCCAGGTCAACTATTGATAAGAAAAGACAACACCACAGTAATGTGGTACATAAACAAACAAGGAGGAACACATTCATACCCCCTTTGCAGGCTGGCCATGTCACTTTGGAACATGGCTCTGGAGTTGCAAATCGAGCTTCAAGCACAGTACTTGCCAGGCATGGAAAACACGCTGGCAGACAATCTAAGCAGAAATATGACAGATCCACACGAATGGAAGTTGCATCCTCAAGTTTTTACAGAGATAATCCAAGCGTGGGGAAGGCCAGACATAGATCTCTTTGCCTCCCACAAAAAACATCAATTAACAAAATTCTGCTCAAGGACATTTCATCCAAAGGCCTGGAGAGTGGACGCCCTTTCTTTCATTTGGACAGCACTGACAGTTTACGCCTTCCCACCTCTTCCTCTACTGCCCAAGGTGCTTTTGAAAGCAAGAGCAGACAGACCAAAGATGATACTGATTGCTCCAGACTGGCCAAGACAACACTGGTACCCACTCCTGAGGAGCCTGACGCATTCTCCTCCATGGACCCTACCTCTAATGCCTCTTCTTCTGACTCAGCACAGCTACAAAACTCTTCACAGTCAGCTGAAAACACTCAGTCTGGCCGCATGGAAGATTCCTTAACATCACAACGGACCCTACTCTCCAAGGAGGTGCAGGATGTCATTTTGGAGGCCAGAAGGCCGTCTACTAGAAAAGCTTACTCAGCAAAATGGAAACGGTTTTGCGTTTGGAATGAGAAAAAGGGCCAGGATCCTGGAAAAATGAATTTGCTTCAAATATTACAGTATCTAGCTGAGCTGCTGACCAGTGGACTTTCATTCTCCTCCATCAAAATCCATGCCTCAGCCATTTCTGCAGAATACAACACTGATCCACCTTTATTCTCTCACCCACTCTTAAGACAGTTCCTCAGAGGGGCTAAGAATATAAGACCTCCAAGGAAACACCCAATCCCTGCTTGGGATCTTAATTACATTCTAGAAAAATTAACCTTGCCTCCTTTTGAGCCAGCTGCCTCAACAGATTTGCAATATTTGTCCTGGAAAACAGCTTTCCTTCTGGCTATTACCTCAGCTCGTAGGGTCTCGGAACTACAAGCCCTCATGGCTGTGCAGTCCTTTATCATCTTCCATCGGGACAATGTTTCCCTACGAACCAACCTGTCATTTATGCCTAAGGTGGTATCCAGGGTAGCTTTAAATCAGGCCATACACTTACCTACCTTTTACCCTAACCCTCAAAACAAAGGGGAAAGGCTGCTACATTCCTTAGACATCCATAGACAGCTGCGTTACTATTTGGACAGAACAAAGCCTTTCAGAAAATCAGAACAACTCTTTGTGTCCTATGCTGTAGGAGCTCAAGGGAAGCCAATTTCCAAACAGACAATTTCAAAATGGATAGGCCACTGCATACGTTTTTGTTACTCTTTTCATGGTAAATCTGTACCTGCAGGCATCAGATCCCACTCCACAAGGGGCACAGCTACCTCCTCAGAGGAGTTCCTACCAAAGATATTTTGGAGGCAGCCACTTGGAGTTCTGTGCATACCTTCACTAAACACTACCACCTACCTTTTTACTCTAAATCTAGAGCAGGCTTTGCCACTGCAGTGTTGCAGGGCATTCTGGCTCCTCCCAGTTCCACCTAGTGCCTCCCACCCTGTGCGTAGCTTTGGGATTCTACCCATCTGTAATGACTGCAGCTGTATGCATGATGAACATAGTACAGTTTTGTACCTACCATAAATGTAGATGTTTGAGTGCTAATACAGCTGCAGTCCAGGTTTCCCTCCCTCCTTCCCCTCTTGGGACAGGCCTAGTGGCTAACACCTCCTCATACAACCTGATTGGGTTATTCTTTTGTGGTGTATTTGCTTACAACTACTGTTTTTTGATTATATTGCATTGCATTATTATATATAAATTATGTATTGCCTTCCTTCTGGGGGCACCTGACATCTGGGGCAAGAAAGACTGAAGAAAATGGCGTCGGCTTGTTCTTATATACCCCTGTCGCACTGACGTCAGGGAAGAAGGCGACGACAACCGACGCCAGACCTAGACTTTGGAATTCGGCCGACCGAGGACCCACCTGACGGCAGGAGAACCCATCTGCAATGACTGTAGCTGTATTAGCACTCAAACATCTACATTTATGGTAGGTACAAAACTGTACTTTTGGGAGCCAAGCCCTGCAGAGGTTTCCTGTCATCAAAGAGATCTCCTTTTGCGGGCTTTTGTTGATTGATGGTCAGCTAATGGTGTTCCATTGCTGAGCAAATAAGTTCCACTTGGGGAAAAAAACCCTTCCACATTTTATTTTTGTAACAGGAACATTACGTTTACTGTCAAATACTTTATGTTCAAAAAAAGTATTTTTATTGACTGTCACTTTTTGCTTTGAAGTGTGACTTTACTTATGTAGAAAAAGTTGTTAAAACGAAGTTTTTATTTTTTTCTAACTAAAACTTGTGATGTTAAGTTGTCAGTCTCGTCTTCATTCTTGCTGGATGGGTTCAGAGCCGATCCTCGGCTCTGACTCGGCCATTTACTAAAGCTCGAGAGCTAATTTTACCAGCTCGAGGCAACCCTATATCCCATGATGCTAGGCGATAACTACCCAGATCTTGTTTGTCGCTTTCGCTTGCGAGGTGCGTTTTTACCGGCTCTTGGTAAGTTTTCAATTTTCAGACTTTTAGTCACTCCCTTTTATCTTAGTTCCACTCCTTTTGTTGTTTTAACTGGTAACAGTTAATTTTAAACCCTATTCCCGTTAGTGGTTCCCCTTATCCCAGTTATACATCCCTTCCCCTAGGTTAAGCCTTAAACCTCCCCCTTTCTTAATTCTATCAGGGATTCTGTGTAGTGTTTGGGTGTGTTAGTATCCCTGTTTTATTTTTTATATTTGGATTGGGTGTTTGTGTGTGTGTGTGTTTTTTACTTTGGTGCTTCCTCAACACTGTTATGTCGAGGGACACAAAGGTCTCAGGCTTCAAGAAGTGTGACTCGTGCTGTCAGAAAATGTCTCTGACAGACGGTCACACATGCATTCAGCCCAAGAGTCCTGCAGGAGCGCAGAAACAAATTAATATTGAGGGGCTTGCTAAAGCCTGAGAGCTTCCCGGGGAAGCCCTCGAAGCCAGCAAAGCCATCGGCTCCGAGTACTAAGCCATCGGCTACTGGCTCACCTTCTGTGACAAGATCAGCTCCGGCCGGAGCCGATCCTTCCATGTCACAGCTTCCAGTATCGGCTCCACTCGGCGCGATACC
Source organism: Protopterus annectens (assembly GCF_019279795.1). Taxonomy (NCBI): domain Eukaryota; kingdom Metazoa; phylum Chordata; order Ceratodontiformes; family Protopteridae; genus Protopterus; species Protopterus annectens. The sequence continues at coordinate 1,207,026,782 of NC_056726.1, forward strand.
GCTGAATCCTTGCACTCACTGTCGACTCCGACTGGAGCCGACGTATCCTCGGCTCCTTCGGCTTCACCCACCTCCAGAAAGAGGTCAAGATCCCCTTCATTGGAGTCTATCCATTCGGCTCCGAGATCACCCCTGCTCTCGGAGCAGAGCCATCGGAGCCGATCTTCTCGGTCGTCCAGGCTTTCTGACCACGACCTTGAGAGAGTGATGAGTAGGCTATTAAAGTCTCAGGCATTGGGCCAAATGCTCCATACCCCGTTTCAGACGGTAGCTATTACACTTCCACCTATTATTCCTCCTTCAACTCTCCTACAGAGTTCAGAGCCGGAGCTCCTCGGAGCCATGACTGTTGTGGCGTCGGAGCCGATACCTCCCCCTTCGGCTCCGTCGTCCTCTGCTCCGATCTCCTCCTTGATGCCTTCATTGGAGGGATCCGGGCATCTGGTCTCTCTCACCGGCTCTGAGGGGGCGAGTGGCATCGGACCCTTGTCCGACCCCGTTCTCCCTCTCTGAGTGTTGGCGCTGGTGAGCTCGGCCCCGACATCAGCCTTGGAGCCGCCCTGCCGGTGCGGCCTGGGGTTCCTATCTCTTCGGAGCGGGAACCCTCTGGCCTCTCTGATGGGGGAGCCTTCGAGGTGATGAGGAGTGTACTAGCCCCAGGGCATAGTCAGCGGTCAGTTCCATCAGCTCCTCCCACTACAGTGCCTGCTGACGTCTCTTCCCACTCTCTTGCTCCCGGGCCCAGAGATCCAACGCCTCAGGTTTCCCCACTGGGAATATCTTCCTCTTCCAAGTCATCTCCTGACCCGTCAGGTGAGCCTCCGCGTAAGAGGACATGTAAGAGGAAACATCTAGATTCCCCCGAGTCTATTACATCCGATACCGACTTGGATGAGTTGGAGGGATCCCCAAGGTCCCCCTCTGAGGATGCCTCTTTCTCAGACATCCTTGAAATCCTTAAGCAAAGGGGGGGAACTGGCCTTCCCTTAATCCTTCCGAGGATGAGTCAGTTTACCTGGAGGCGTTTGGTTCTCCACCTCCTGGGTGTCTCCGCCTTTTGACCCCATTATGGATGTGGTGGCTCGGAAGGCGTGGACAGCCCCAGATTCGGTGGAACCCACTCCTAGAAGGCCTTCTAAATTCATTACGGCCCCACCTGATAGGCAATTTTTGACAAAAGGTGTCCCGGTTGATGCCATGGTGGTGGCCGCAGCCAGCAAGAAGGAATTAGCCGATCCTTCAGTACCTATCCATCCTCCTAACAAGGATTCCAGGACTATGGATAGGTACGGTAAGCAGATGTTTTCTTCAGCGACCTTTGCCATGCGGTCGCTGAACTACTTGTGTCACTTCACCCGCCTTCAGAGAGATGTTCTCAAAGAGTTGGGAGAAATTTTACAGGATCCCTCAGCTGCTGGGTCCCAGGATAAAATTAACTCACAGCTAGGAACCCTAAACTCTGTTGTTAACTCCTCCATGCGGCTCATTTCATATGCAGCCGATGGAGCGAGTAGGGCCGCCGGCACAGGAGTGGCATTAAGGCGTCACGCCTGGATGCGGCTTTGTAATTTTGCAGCTCCCTTCAAGGCGTCCTTCACAAATTCTCCTTTTGATGGTTCGACCTTGTTCGGACCTCAAGTGAAAGACACCTTGACCAGATGCGAACAAGATGGCAAGACTCTTTCTGCCATAGGTGTCCGTTTCTCCACCCCTTCAAGACCTTACCCCAAGGCTCAGAAGGGAGGGAAAATGTGGTTCCGCAAATCTCAAGGAGTCACACCTGACGCACGAGGTCAGTTTACCCCCAGAGGCAGAGGGGGTAACAACAACAGACGCTGCCCTAGGAGCAGAGAGGGTCTGCAGAATCAGGGTAGCAGGGAGCCTCTCTCTGACAAACCCTTCCAGCATCCCTGAGATGTTGCCCGATTGTCCACCTTCGGAGGCAGTCGAGGGAAGATTGTCGCTGTACCCAAAAGCCTGGCTTTCCCTTACTCAAGACAAATGGGTACAGTCGATCATATCCGAGGGTTACAAAATTCCCTTTATCCAAACCCCAATTCCGCAAAAAGAAACCCTTCCAGACGTTCCACCTGGTCTAAGGGAACTAGCAGTACCAGAGATATCAAAACTGCTAGCAAAAAGAGCCATCCAGACAGTCCCAGCAGACCAATTAGGATCCAGAATCTTCTCAAGGTTCTTTTTAGTACTGAAAAAGACAGGGGACTGGAGACCAATATTAGATCTCAGCAAACTAAACAAGTTTGTAAAGAGAGCAAGATTCCAGATGGTCATGCTACAGTCCATTCTACCCTTTCTGGGCAAGGACAATTGGATGTGCTCGGTGGACCTTCAGGATGCGTACTATCACATCAAAATTCACAGGCGCTCCAGAAGGTTTCTCCGCTTTCGGCTGGGGGCCAGTCACTACCAATTCAGAGCCCTGCCCTTTGGTCTCACTACAGCCCCCAGAGTGTTCACCAAATGTATGGCAGCGGTTGCGGCTCACCTGAGACGTCAAGGATTCCAGGTGTTTCCATATCTAGACGACTGGCTCCTCACTGCCACCACCAGGCATCAACTTCTCCAAGCCAGAGATTACACCATTCACATTTGCAGAGGGCTAGGAATCTCTATAAATTTCGAAAAATCTGCTTTGTCGCCTTGTCAATCTATTACCTTTATAGGCGCCAATTTGGACACCATACAACTTTCAGCAAAGTTAACAGATCAAAGGATCTTAGATATTCAAAACCACATCCATGTTCTTCTTCAGAGCGACAAAATTCAGGCCAGGTATGCCCTGAAAGTATTTGGTCTTATGGCGGCCGCCATAACACTTCTTCCCCTTGCCTGCCTTTACATGTGTCTCCTACAGTGGATGCTTTTCTCCCAATGGTCTTTTCAACGACTCCCTATGCATCACAAGATCATGATAACTCCAGCTTGCAAAAGGCATCTGTCCTGGTGGATATTGTCCCCTCAAGTCCATCAGAGCAGACCCTTTGTTCCTCCCTCCCCGGTCACCACGGTTACATCGGACGCCTCCCTGATCGGGTGGGGGGGGGGCATTTTCAGGGCAGGATGGTCCATAGCACTTGGCAACCTTTCGAATGCCACCTGCATATAAATGTCCTGGAGATGAGAACAGTGCTTTTAACGTTGCAAGCCCTCCACGACTCTCTTCCCCTGGGGATTATTGCAATCCAAACAGACAATATGTCAGTAGTGTGGTATATCAGCAAGCAGGGCGGAACCAAGTCCTATCCCCTGTATCGAGAGGCACTCAGACTTTGGCAGTGGGCGATCTCTTCTCAGCGGTTTCTGATAGCAACGCATATCCCCAGGAAGTCCAACATCATAGCGGACAGGTTGAGCAGAGCTATTCTCATGCCTCACGAGTGGTCTCTCAAACAATCTGTGACAGAAGTGATTTTTCAGAAGTGGGGCCTTCCTTGCTGCGATCTTTTTGCTACGCCTCAAAACAGCAAATGCCCCAACTTCTTCACCCTCTTCCCCCTTCCAGGCCATCCCCCCAGAGACGCTCTAGTCCAAGATTGGCCCCGGGGACTTCTCTATGCTTTTCCACCTTTTCCTCTAATACCACAAGTAATTCAGAAAGCAACTGCCTTGAGAACCAAGATGATTCTCATTGCCCCTTATTGGCCTCGACAGATATGGTTTCCGTTCCTGCATCGCTATCTTTTGGTATAGCCTTGGCATCTGGACCCGGTTCCAGATCTTCTGACCCACCAGTCGGGGCGGCTGCACCAATCCATACCTTCTCTCAACCTCACTGCTTGGTTGCTCCACTTCCATCCCTAGCCAGGCTTCCTATGATTTCTAATCCCGTCCGGGATATCATAGTAGCTTCCCTTAAATCTTCCACCAGAAGGATTTACACTAGTAAATGGCAACGTTTCTCCTTCTGGGCAAAAGCTAGGAATATAGATCCCTTTACTGCTCCGATTCATTCGGTCTTGGACTTCCTAGCTGAAATTTTTCACTCAGGATCTTCTTCCTCCACAGTTAAAGTTCAGTTGGCAGCCATTTCAAATTTTCATATAGGCTTGTCGGACCGCAACATCATGTCCCATAAGCTTTGCAAGGCATTTCTTAGAGGTGTATTTTTACTTAAGCCTCCGATCAAAGACCCTCCACCACAGTGGGATCTAAATTTAGTCTTTACATCCTTGATTCTCCCCCCCTTTGAACCTGCGGCTTCCTGTTCATTGAAATTTCTTTCTTGGAAGACACTCTTCCTAGTCGCCATTACCTCTGCTAGGAGAGTATCTGAGCTTCATGCCCTCTGCATTCGTCCTCCCTACTTAATTCCACAAAGACAGAGTTTCTCTAAGGACTAATCCGTCTTTCTTACCCAAGGTGGCGTCGCAGACGAACTTAAATCAATCTATTGATCTCCCAGTTTTTTTCCCAAATTATACTAATAGAGTGGAGCAAAAACTAGATTATCTGGATGTTCATCGCCAGCTCTGATATTATTTGGACAGAACCAAACAAATTAGGAAATCTGATCAACTGTTTTTATTGTATGCAGAGAACAGGAAAGGCCCTCCGGTATCTAAGGTAACCCTATCTAGGTGGCTGTCTTCTGTGATTACATGCATTTATCAACTCAGAGGTAGAGAGTTGACTTCCAGGCCAAAAGCCCTTTCAACTAGAGCACTAGCTACATCTACAGCTTTTCAAGCTAGACTACCAATAGACACTATTTGTGCAGCAGCCACATGGGCCTCTCCTCATACCTTTGTTTCGCATTACAAATTGGACTTGGCCTCCAGAAACAGGGCAAATTTTGGTTCCACAGTTCTCAAGAGTCTGTTCCATTGAGCCACCCAGGGTAAAGGTGCTAGGGACACGGTCCCATCCAGCAAGAATGAAGGCGAGATTGACAACTTAACATTGAGAAGTTATGTACCTACCATAACGTTCCATGTTCGTTGTCTTCTCTTGCCTTCTTTCTTGCGTCCCGCCCACCATCCCCCTAGCCTGGACAGACCGAGAAGATTGTTCCTCTTCCTTGAAGAGTCCTGATCTAGCATTTCCAGCTAAATAGCTTACTAGTGTCACTAGATTAGATTGGTCTCTTTGGCGGGATTATTCCCTTTTTCCTCCTCCTCTCCAGTTGGAGGATTATATTCCATAATTTTTCTTTAGCTACCAAACGAGATCTGGGTAGTTATCGCCTAACATCATGGGATATAGGGTTGCCTCGAGCCGGTAAAATTAGCTCTCGAGCTTTAGTAAATGGCCGAGTCGGAGCCGAGGATCGACTCCAAACCCATCCAGCAAGAAAGAAGGCAAGAGAAGACAACTAACATGGAACGTTATGGTAGGTACATAACTTCTCATTAACTTACATTTGACAGATGGGATTAAGTGTCTGAAGTGCTTTTCTCTACATATTTTGGTGCAAAAATTGCTGTTTTAATACTTACCCTTTTCACCGACTGTTACTGTCAGTCTTATCCAGGTTTCAGGCATAATTTTCAGCTTTATCATTGAGCAACATACTGGTCCCCATGGTTAATCTTACTTCTAGACACTTTGCCAGTTTAGCAGGCTACAAATTTGCCCCAGCTGCAGATGGATGACTTTGTTGTGGTCAATTCTGGTTCTCCAGACCATTCTTATTTTTCCTTGGGTCCTTTTGGTGCAGTCCCAACAGCCACCATAGACAAGAGATTAGCTAAATCCTCTACAGCTGTTGGAGCACCCTTGGTGGACAAGTGAGAAGCATACTTGTCAATCTTGGAAAAAGAGCAGGGAATGCCCCTATGCTTAGCTGAAATGGGATACCTGTCCCTAGGGAGGATTTGCTTGTCAGAAGTTGGTCTGCTTTTATTGAAATTCCTGTCAGAAAGTTAAACATTCATGTTCCCCTGTCACTGTTCCTTTGGACAGGAATGATTTATTAGACGTAGGTCAGGGTTAAGTTTAGGGTCTTGACCTTTCCGTGTGTTCTTCATGTTTCACTGTTGCAGTCATCACACTTGGGTTATCTGTATGCAGGTAGCCCTCAGTCGTCCAGAATACCTGAGTCTTGGGATTTCTGTGTTAGATGATGTCGCCTCTTCTATGACGTCAGGTCATCAGGGGTATAAAACATGCAGCCGCCGCCATTGCATCAGTCTTTCTTGCCAAGAAGGAGACCGAAGCAGAAGCAGTTCGCAAGTGCCGGTTGGCCGCTGCCTGAAATTGTCGTTTTTTTCGAGTTTCAGACCTGAAGTCTTCTAAAGCTAAGTACCCCGTTGGGGATTCTTTTTTCTTGCTCTAACCGATGTCAGAAAAAATTAACAATTGTCTTACCGGTGGAAAGCAAGTACCTCACAGAGATTTTCATTCTTATTGTGTCACCTGTTTAAGCCCAGACCACGATGTCCCTAGCTGTTGGTTTTGTGCCTTGTTTAATGCCCAAAACATTCGTCGTCGGGCTATTTTTGCAGCTACATTCTTTCGCTCTCGTTCTCCGTATTCTGAAATGGCTTCGGTAAGCCATCCGACTACCGATCTTCCGAAAAATCACAAAGACAGAGAAAGACCACATAGGTCAAAAACTGCCGACGATGCTTCCGTTAAGCTAGTCGCCAGTCCGCCGATACTCAGTGAGGCGCTTTTGTAGCCCCTGATGCCCACTTCTACAGATTCGCAGGCCTCTGCTGAGACCCATTCGAAGTCCAGTATGTCGTAAGATGCATGTTCGACTATGGAACCTGAGGATGTCTCTACCTTGGATGGGTCCAGAGCCACTGTGCAGACACCGGCTTCTGAGGGTGTATTCTGACCTAGTGATATTCATATTAAACCGATTTCCTACTAAAACTACAGAGTTTCTCAGGCCCAGTGTTCGCACTACGCCTAGAAAACTGACGTCCGAAATGCATGCTCAACCTGCCATGCCACAAAAACAAATGCTTAGAATGGCTGAAGACCTTATTACTCTAATTAGGGGAAGCCAGCCTTCCCCTGCCAAAAGACAAATAATTGAATTTCCTTCTGATTCCACAGACCAGGAGTCTAATGACTTTGACCCTTCTGATTCCCAGGGCATACCCTTATTTACCTATGATGATTCAGATGCAGAGGAATCCATTCCCTCTGCCTCCCCTCTAGAGGATTTCTCTTTTGGTGAAACCTTGCATACCTTAAGAGAGCATTTCTGCTGGTAATGCCAGGACTATCCTCAGTTCAAAAAGAGACTCGGAGAATTTTTAGTTTTGCCTCAGCACAGGCCTCTAGCTATACCCCCTGTCCTGGATCTTGTAGATGATGTCTTCTTGGAGTCCAGTCTTACTCCTGACACTTTACCACCAGCTCCTAGAAAACCTGACAGGTACTACAGAGTATCCGATTCTCACAAATTTCTCTTTAAGAATCCTACTGCGGATCAGAGACCATTTCACAGGGACCTAAAGGCGTTAAGGCTACTACAGCGAAAAAGTCTACCTCTTTAGACAGGGGTTCTAGAACTTTAGACAGATGGGGTAAGAAGGTATATACCTCTGTAACTCTTGCCATCAGGGCTTTGAATTGCCAGTTTCACATGTTGAAGTACCAGCAACATATTATGGAACTAATTAAGCAAAAAATGGTGTTACTTCTAGATTGTGCAGAAAATAAAGATTTACAAGAGTTAATGCATTCTGCAAATCAAGTTAGTAAACATACTTTGCAATGTGGGTTTGATGCTTTAGAACCAACTTGCATGGCTGCTGTCACTGGGTCTGTACTGAGAAGGCATGCTTCACTAAAGGAACAAGTCTTGCCTGACCATCTCAAAACAAAATTACTAGATGCTCCTTTAAATCAGTAGCATTTGTTTGGCACAAAAGCAGAAGAAGTTCTTAAAAAGATGGAAGAAAAAGCTAAATCTATGCAAACAGTCAAAGATTTCTTACAGGTGCAGCCACCTAGATTCAGTAGGCATTGGCCTTCAAAAAACTGGTCCTTTCATAGGTTCATAGATAGGTACTAGGCTATCAGCCTTGGGGCCTATACAAGCCCAGCCAAAAAGGTACCCTGGCTTTTGCCACCCAAGAAAATTATTTTCCTGTGCCACTGTCGAGCAGAGCCACAGAGGTGATCCCCGAGGTGAATTTCCTATTTCCCATCCAATCATCAAGATTTTTCTTGAAGAGTGCTAATGAGGAGCTTTGTTTGATATAGATAGGTAGTTTATTCCAGAGTATGGGAAGTCTCTGGGACAGGAATCTATCCCTCCGGCATGTTCTGTTTAATGTGGTGACAAGGTTTAGGTCCCTAGAGCGGGAGTCCCTCTCAGGCGTTCTCAGTCCAAACCCAAGGGAAACAGACCACCAAGACTACAGTCTCAGGGTATGCAGAGATCTAAACAATGGAGTGTTTCCACCTCAAAACTAGGGAGTGGTAGGCCATCCCCTTATGGAAAAAGTCCACAATGACTTTACAATTATCCTTCCCAGCCATGCCTAAGCACTTGTGCCCCTAGGCAGAAAGCTCGCCCATCATGCAAAAAACTAGATGTCCATTAGTCAGGATCGATGGGTTCTAAACATTGTATCCCAGGGATACAGATTCTACTTCCACTCACTGCCAACACCAAGCGAGTTGCCAGACTTTCCTCTAAATCAGTGGACAGAGGCTCAAAAGCAAGTGCTTTTCCTTCTCCATATCAGGGCTATCCAACCTGCTCCAGTAGAACAAAGGGGACAGGGTTTCTACTCCAGACTGTTCCTGGTACCCAGAAAGAGAGCTGCTGGCACCCTATCCTGGATCTGTCAATCCTTAACACCTTTCTGGTGGTCCCAAAATTCAAAATGCTTACACTGCAACAGCTTCTTCCTACGCTAGCCAAGAATGCCTGGTTAGTCACCATAGACTTAAAAGAAGCTTATCTGCACATCCCCATAAGGGAGTCTTGCAGGAAATATCTACGTTTTGGGGCAGGCTCTATGCACTGTCAGTTCTCTGCACTTCCCATTGGCTTATCTACTGCGCCCAGAGTACTCACAAAATGCCTGGCTCCAGCCATTGCATACTGCAGGCAGAGAAATTTTCAAATCTACCCATTCTTGGATGATTGCCTGATTCAGGCGGACAGTCAGGAATTGCTACTTCAGCACCTGGCGTTTATAAAATGGCTTCTAACTTCACTGGGATACACCATCAAAGAAAAATCACAACTGGTGCCCAGTCAACAAATTGTATTCCTGGGAGCAAGCTTGAACACAACTTCCCAGATGGCATTCCTCACTCCAGAATAGCGGGTCCATTTGACAAACTATTTCAAACTAATGGCCAAAAAAAAACAGCTATCTGCAAGGAAAATACTGCAAGCCCTAGGGTTCATGGCCTCATACATTCTGCTAATTCTATATACAAGACTGGGTACGAGGAAACTTCAATGGTAGTTAAAAAGTCTCTGGTGTCAACATTCTCAGGCCCTGAAAACAGTGATTTCTATCATACCTTGTCTAGGGGCAGAGTTCCTTTGGTGGGCAGAAGCGTGCAACCACAACAAGGGACTTCCTTTCACTCAACACCTCGCCGCCCAAACCCTGATAACAGATGCATCAGCCAATGCATGGTGGACTCACATGGCAGGCAAATGCATTCAAGGCAAATGGAGCCCAGAACAAATTCCCCTGCATATCAGTCAAAAAGAGATGCTAGCTATACAGAATGCTCTGACAGTCTTCAAATACCTTATCCTTCCAAGACAGCTCCTGATAAAGACAGACAACACCACAGTTATGTGGCACATAAACAGGCAGGGCGGGACTCATTCTTACCCACTCTGCAGGTTAGCCATGACTCTGTGGAACACATCCTTGAGCATCCAAGTGCACCTACAAGCTCAATTCCTGCCAGGCAAGCAAAATTCACTGGCAGACGACTTAAGCAGAAATCTACTGGACCCTCACGAGTGGAAACTGGAACCCAACTCATTCAAACTTCTAACCCAGAGATGGGGAGCACTGGAGGTGGACCTTTTTTGCCTTCCCCCAAAACACCAATTGAACCAATTCTGCACCAGGAACCCTCACAGCAGAGCCTGGAAGATGGATGCCCAATCCTTTACATGGGAAAACCTCTCAATATATGCCTTTCCTCCTCTGCTCCTCCTCTCAAAAGTACTACTCAAGATCAAACAGGACAGGCCAAGGGCAATCCTTATTGCACCAGTCTGGCCACGCCAGCACTGGTACCCACTCCTATGCAGTCTGACAGCATTGCCACCCTGGCACCTACATCAGACACCTTTCCTGCTGTCTCAGCAGGAGGGACAGATTTTGCATCCACAGCTGCAAACCCTCAACCTTGCAACCTGGCTTATCCCATGAATACACCACCAGCATCCCTCAGCAAATAGGTGCTGGACTTCATCCTTGAGGCCAGAAGGACTAGTACTAAGAAATCCTATGCTGAAAAGTGGAAAAGATATTGTTCTTGGAGTCAGTCTCAAGGAAAGGACACAGCTGTGCCCAACTTACCTCAAATCCTTGATTACCTAGCAGAGCTGCTCCACAGAGGCCTATCCTTCTCATCCATTAAGATTCATGCCACTGCCATCTCAGCTCATTGTAATACTGAGCCTCCTCTCTTTTTTCACCCTCTCATCAAACAGTTCCTGAGAGAAGCTAACAATTTAAGGCCCCCCCCCTAGGAGAGCTCCCATCCCTGCCTGGGACCTTAACTTTGTACTGGAAAAGCTCACACTCCCCCCTTTTGAACCTACTGCTTCAGCAGAGTTAAAATTCTTCTCTTGGAAAACAGCCTTACTTCTAGCTATTACTTCAGCAAGAAGAGTGTCTGAGTTACAGGCACTAATGGCAATGGAGCCCTTCATTATTTTCCATGCTGACAGGTTTTCCCTCAGGACTAACCTTTCCTTTATGCCCAAGGTGGTATCCAGTGTGGCTTTAAACCAATCCATCCATTTGTCAACTTTTTTCCCTAATCCTCAGAATAGAGGGGAAAGGATCCTGCACTCCTTGGATGTGCACAGACCACTCAGGTTCTACCTTGACAGGACTAAGCCTTTCAGAAAGTCTGACCAGCTGCTAGTCAGCTTTGCTACAGGGGCAGAGGCCATTTCGAAGCAAACCATTTCCAAATGGATAGCACACTGCATCCATTTCTGCTACAAGCACCATGGAAAACCTACCCCTCTGAGGATCAGAAGTCATTCCACTAGAGCTACTTCAACCTCTACAGCATTTCTAAGGGGGGTCCCCACCAGGGACATCCTGGAAGCTGCAACCTGGAGTTCTGTACACACCTTCACCAAGCATTACCACTTACCTATTTTTTCTAAATCCAGAGCTGGATTTGCTACAGCAGTCTTGCAAAGCCTACTAGCCAGCCCCAACACTTCTTGACTGCCTACTCCCTTCCTCAGCTTTGGGAATCAACCCAAGTGTGATGACTGCAACAGTGAAACACGAAGAACATAGTACAGATGTCCTTCAAGAATGCAACTGCAGTCCTTACATATGGGTTGTCCTGCCTCAGGCAGCCCTCGGTCGGCCGGATTCCAAAGTCTGGGTCCGACGTCGGCTGATGTCGCCTCCTCCCTGACGTCAGAGCGGCTGGGGTATAAAAGCATCAGCTGACGCCATCTTCCTCAGTCTTTCTTGCTTTGCGGTGCCCGAAGCAGAAGCAGTTCGCAAGTGCCGGTCGGTCAGCTCCTGTGTTTTTCGTATCCGAAGTCATCAAAAAAGCTAAGTACCCCGTTGGGGATCTTTTTCTTGCCTCAGCCGATGTCAGAAAAAACTGAAAAAGTTAATAACTGTTTGTCTTGTGGTAAACAAATACCTCATAAGGATTTCCATTCTTACTGCCTCCCCTGCCTTGGCCCAGACCACGACGTCTCTGCCTGTGCCGCCTGTGCTTGCTTCAATAAGCGCACACTCAGGTGCCGGGCAGAGTTTGCTGAAGACTTTTTTGGCCACAAATTCTCCTATACCATGCCGTCGGAACAACCGACAACTCATATTTCCAAAAACCGAAAGGACTGGGACCGACATCCTCGGCCCGCGACTTCCACCGACTCCATGCCAAAAATTACCAGGAGTGCATCGGTCTCTTCTGAGGCGGTTGTTCCACTGCTCCGGACCGACGACACCGCTTTAACGATCACTCCGGAGCCGGTGCCGGTGGTTGATTTTCCTCCAGATTCTGAAGTCCAAGAATTACCGGAGACCATACCAGTGGACAAGGTTACTCCAGCACGTGGGGCAGCTAGTTCCCCTATGTCTATGTCTATCAAGGCCTACACACATGCTAAGGCTGCTAGCCAGGCTAAGTCTCACCCTCCTAAAGCTCTGCCTCAGCCCACTACTGATAAACAAATCATGTCTTTAGCTGCAGATTTAATTTCCTTAATCAGAGGCTCCCAGGCCCATCCTGAAAGAGGATCTCAGCCACCTTCTGACAAAAGGCCCAGGGTTGAGCATACTGACACCCTTTCTTCAGATGAAGCCTCTGGTGACTCTGATCACTCAGATACCCAGGAAGAGTCCTTCCAGGCCTACGAGGATTCTGATGCGGAGGATTCTATCCCCTCTGCCTCCCCTCCTAAGGATATTTCTTTTGGGGAAGTTCTTCACTCCATGAGGGAGCACTTTCAGTGGCAAGGCCAGGAATACTCCGACTCCAGGAAACAGCTTCGTACCTTCCTTAAGCTACCACAACACAGGCCTTTAGCTATCCCTCCACTGCTTGATGTTCTGGATGATGTGTACTCAGATTCGAGTGCTTCTCCTGATTCTCTCCCTCCTGCTCCTGTCAAGCCGGACAGATACTACAGGGTTCCTGAAGCTCATAAACATTTCTTTAAGGACCATGCTGTTGATCTAGAAACAATTTCCCAGGGGCCCAAAGGGGTGACTACATCCACGGCCAAGAATACCTTGCCCTCAGACAGGAAAGCTAGGTCCCTGGAGAGGTGGGGCAAAAATGTTTATACCTCAACCACACTGGCTATGAGAGCCCTCAATTGCCTTTTTCATATGTTTCAGTATCAGGATTTCCTGATGGATGATTTGCAGAAAAAGTTAGCCTCTCCTGAGCCTTTAGATAGGAAGGCCTTGCAGGATGTGGTTCACAACACACAGCAGGTTAGCAACCATTTTCTTCAGTGTGGATATGATGCATTGGAAGCTTCATGTAGGGCAGCTATGACAGGGGCCGTCATACGTAGACATGCATGGTTAAAAGAACAGCCATTACCAGATCATGTTAAAGCAAAGCTTCTAGATGCACCTCTGGAAAAGCACAAGCTATTTGGTACTAATGCTCAGGATGTGCTGAAATCAATTGAGGAAAAGGCTAAATCAGTGCAAACAGTCAAGGATTTCCTCCAGGTTCAGCCTCCTAGGTTCAGCAGAAATTGGCCTTCTAAGAATTGGTCCTTTCCGGACACTGACAAATTTCAAAGGGGAAAAATCAGGCGTGCCCGAGGAAGAGGGCAATACAGAGGCTCCTACAGGGGATGCCAATGGCAACTGACTAATCAGAGAGGTGGCGCGGGGACTTCCCCTGCCCCACAGGGACATTCACAATGACTTGCCTTTGACACCGCCGACCAAGGCTCAAAGAAAAGCACCTTTAGGCGGAAAATTATCCTTATTTTCAAAAAACTGGCACATTTTAACAAAGGACAAATGGATTCTGGACATAATAGACCAAGGCTACAGGTTCCACTTCCATACGTTACCAACAACAAGACAAGGGATGCCAAACCTGCCACAAAATCAAAGGGCAGAGGCATTCAAACAAATTTCAAAGCTGAAACAAAACAAAGCAATAGAAAAGGTTCCTCCTCAGGAACAAGGCCAGGGATTTTACTCAAGACTGTTCCTTGTTCCAAGAAAAGAAAAGCAATGGAGACCTATACTGGACTTGTCCGCTCTAAACACTTTTCTCATTGTACCAAAATTCAAAATGCTGACGCTACAGCAACTCCTTCCCATGCTGGGCAAAGGGGTCTTGGCTGGTTACTCTGGACCTCAAGGAGGCATACCTGCATGTCCCAATCAGACACAGTTGCAGAAGAAACCTCAGATTTCTTGCAGGGTCAGAGCATTATCAATTTTCAGCATTGCCCTTTGGATTATCTACTGCGCCCAGAGTATTCACGAAATGCCTGGCATCAGTAATTGCACATTGCAGACTCCAGGGGATACAAATATACCCTTACCTGGACGACTGCCTTATACAAGCGGACAGCAAGCAAGCCTTGACAAAAAACTTGAATTATGTCATTCACTTACTACAGGCTTTGGGATACACAGTCAACTTACAAAAATCAAGACTATTGCCATCCCAACAAATAACTTTTCTAGGAGCCAAACTAGACACAGAATCTCAAATGGCTTACTTCACAGAAGAGAAGCAAGAACAACTACCACATTACTTCAAAAGCCTAGCAAAGCTTACCCAGATGACTGCAAGGAAAATCCTGCAGGCCCTGGGTTTCATGGCATCTTGCATTCTACTGATTCCACTGGCAAGACTACACATGAGAAAACTACAATGGTACCTAAAAAGTTTATGGTCTCAACACAGCCACAACTTAGAAGCAATTATCCCACTCATCCCATGTCTACGAAGGGAATTTTTGTGGTGGGCCCAAGCAAGCCAGTTAAACAAACATATGCCTTTCAACAAGTCTCAAACAAGCCAAACCGTTACAACAGACGCCTCAGACCATGGATGGGGGGCGCACATGGAGGGCAGATGTATTCAAGGGCAATGGACTCCCCAGGAAGTACATCTGCACATCAATCAAAAAGAGATGTTAGCAGTAATGCATGCAATCGAGGCCTTCGGAAAATATCTTCAGCAAGGTCATCTACTAATAGACAGACAACACCACTGTTATGTGGTACATAAACAAGCAGGGAGGTACTCATTCTTACCCCCTTTGCAGACTAACAATGACTGTTTGGGAAAAATCCCAGAAACTGAACATACACCTACAATCCCAGTTTGTTCCGGGCAGGGACAATGTTCTAGCGGACAGTCTAAGCAGAAACATCCTGGATCCACACGAATGGATGTTGCATCCAGACATTTTTGCACAAATAACTTCTGCATGGGGGAGGCCAGACGTAGACCTCTTTGCCTCCCACCTCAATCATCATCTGAAAAAGTTCTGCACGAGGTCACATCATCCACAAGCCTGGAAAATAGATGCTCTCTCATTCAGCTGGAACTCCCTAACAATCTATGCATTCCCACCTCTACCATTGATGACCAAGGTGTTACTGAAGATCAAAGTAGAGCAACCGAAAGGCATCTTAATAGCTCCAGATTGGCCAAGACAGCACTGGTATCCACTACTAAGGAGCATAACTTGCACCAAACCGTGGACCCTGCCTTTATGGTCTCCCCTCTTGACTCAGCACAATTACCGGACGGTTCATCCAAACCTGCAAACTCTGCGGCTGACAGCTTGGAGGGTCCCATGATTTCTCCACATATCTCTTTCTCCAAGGAAGTTCAACAGATATTATTAGAAGCACGCAGACCTTCCACCAGAAAAGCTTATTCAGCCAAATGGAAGAGATTCAGCATCTGGAATACCAACAAGGGACAAGATGCATCAGTAATGAACATTCCACAGATATTGGAATACTTGGCAGACATGCTGCATAATGGACTTTCCTATTCTTCCATAAAAATACACGCTTCAGCAATTTCAGCAAGATACAACACCGATCCTCCTGTGTTCTCACATCCTTTGCTAAGACAATTTCTAAAGTAAAGAATATCAAACCTCCCAGAAAACCGCCAGTGCCTGCATGGGACCTCAATTTCGTGTTGGAAAAATTAACTCTTCCTCCCTTTGAGCCAGCAGCATCTGCAGAATTGCAATTTCTTTCCTGGAAAACAGTTTTCCTGTTGGCAATAACCTCAGCAAGGAGAGTTTCGGAGATACAGGCCCTCATGGCAGTACCTCCATTCCTCATTTTTCATCAGGACAGGGTTTCTTTAAGAACCAATCCTTCTTTTATGCCAAAAGTGATATCCAGGGTGTCTCTAAATCAAGCAATTCACCTGCCTACTTTCTTCCCCAATCCTCAAAATAAAGGGGAAAAGCTGCTGCACACTTTGGACATTCACAGACAACTGCGCTACTACTTGGACAGAACAAAGGCCAACAGAAAGTCTGACCAACTATTTGTAGCTTACGCTCCTGGAGTACAAGGAAAAGCAATTTCCAAACAAACAATTTCAAAATGGATTGGACATTGCATCAGATTTTGTTATTCCTACCATGGAAAGGGTGTGCCAGCCAATGTCAGACCACACTCTACCAGAGCTACAGCCATCTCCACAGCGTTCCTAAGAGGGGTGGCTACAAAGGACATTCTAGAAGCTGCTACATGGAGCTCCGTGCATACATTTTCCAAGCACTACAACCTCCCTTTATATTCCAGATCCCGAGCAGGATTTGCTTCTGCAGTCCTGCAGGACATTTTAGCTACACCATCCTTATCTTAGAGCCTACCACCCCCAGCTTGGCTATGGTATTCAACCCATATGTAAGGACTGCAGTTGCATTCTTGAAGGACATAGTACAGTTTTGTACCTACCATAAATATAGATGTCCGATAGATATGCAACTGCAGTCAGGTTTTCCCTCCCTCCTTCCCCTCTGTGCATTGGGTCCACTTTCCCCCTTTTATACTTAGCTGGGGATATCTGTTATGGTGTATCTGTTTATTGCTATTGTGTATGTCTGGAATTTTTTTATCCAGTTCTAATTTTAGCCTTCCTTGGAGGGCACCTGGCATCTGGAGCAAGAAACACTAAGGAAAATGGCGTTGGCTAATGCTTTTATACCCCAGCCGCTCTGACGTCAGGGAGGAGGCGACATCAGCTGACGTCGGACCCAGACTTTGGAATCCGGCCGACCGAGGGCTGCCTGAGGCAGGACAACCCATATGTAAGGACTGCAGTTGCATATCTATCGGACATCTACATTTATGGTAGGTACAAAACTGTACTTTGTGTACACTTACCATAAATGCAGATGTTCGAGTGTATTCACTGTTGCAGTCCTGGTTTCCCTCCCTCCAGCCCCCTGGCTTTCTCTATCCTTTTTATCTATCCTCTTTATGGCCATCTTTTATGGCAGGGGTATTTACTTTTTACTGGAGGTGTTCCACACCATGTAATAGCTTCCTATTTTGGGGGCTTTTGACATCTAGGGTAAGAAAAACTGATGTAATGGCATCAGCTGTATGTTTTATACCCCTGACAACCTGACGTCATGGGAAGAGGTGACAGCATCCGACACAGAAATCCCAAGACTCTGGTATTTGGGCCGACTGAGGGCTACCTGCAAGCAGATAACCCAAGTGTGATGACTGCAACAGTGAATACACTCAAACATCTACATTTATGGTAAGTGTACACAACTGTACTTTCTGGTGTTAGTGGTAAGAGAAAAATGAAGTTTCCACTGATTAACGGTTTTCAGGATATTGAACAGGAAAATAATTGAGAGTGGACAACTTGTGTTTTCTCTCCTCATGTATATGATTCTTAAAACTGTACGCAGAATGAATCGTTTGTTTTAGTAGGAATGTAATGATATTCCACTGCATCTAACGAAGTGTTATAATTTATTACAAGTGGAATTTCCTGAACATACTCCAGTTCCTCCTGTTGTACCAGCACTGGAAAATGTTTTTGTTGCAGCCTGTAACTTGACTGATAGCCAGCCTGCTACCCATAAGAAAGCAGATAGACTGTATTGAGTTCCTCAGTCTTATTTATTTTTTTCTTTTTTAGTTTCTAACCCCATATTTGACCCTGTAGTGATTTCCTTGATAAATCCTGCTGCTAAGCATCTGTTAAATGCTAATACCTTCACATCTGGTAAGTGTAGGAAAACCTTTGAAAGATTTGGGGAAAACTGTACTCTTCTGCCATACTTATTTTTAGAATTCTTAATTGTCAAGCTTACACAGTATTTACTTGCTTCTTTTGAGAATATAAGGAGCATTATAGCTTCTTTTCTGTGTTCCGTGGGAAAATACTTTTGTGTAATCGTATTGCTTCTCTATCTCAAGTGAATAAACACTCTTTCAGGTGTGCTCATCTTGCAGAGCTGCTGCTACTGGAACTGTTAGATTGTTTACTTGGTTGCATTCACAAAACCTACCCGAGGATGTGAAAGCTGAAATTTTGAATTTTCATTTGGATTTGAATTTGGAGAGGTTGTGTTTGGGCCATCTACTTACTGCAGAGGTCATGAAAAAGGTGAAGCATGATGGAAGATGATTCAGGAAGTTTCTCAGATTCCCCAGCCTTCCTTCTCCAAATTTGTTAAGGATTTTTCACTTTCCTGTGCACGGTTTTATTTAAAATGAATTGTTACTCATACTAGGTATATAAAAGCAAATGTGCTTATTATCTCACTGATTGTACTTTTTGATCAACTGTGTTGCATTTCTGCTTGTTACTGATTACTATAGTGAAATTTAAAGCTCAGTAGCTCAGTCTGTTAAATTCCTTGCATGCAGTATATTTGGACGGCTCAGTGGTGCAGCGGTTTCCATTGTCACCTCACAGCAAGAGGTTCTCCGGTTTGATTCTCAGCTGCGGTGCCTTCTGTGTGGAGTTTGCATGTACTCCCTGTGTTCATGTGGGTTTTATCCGGTTACTCCAGTTTCCTCTCACGTTACTAAGACATGCGTTTAGAGCTTTTCTTACCAGGCCTCCGCTGAAAATTGGCTTGTTCCAAGTCTGGCTTTCCCAGTAAACAAATGTTAAAAAAAAAAAAAAAAATCTAGACTAGAGAGTACAAGGCTACCTTTGTGATATACCTGTATTTCTTAGCTGATTGCTGTACTATTACTGCACTTGAAACTACTCATTTATATTATCTGTAGCTGTTACAGTTACTGCATCTGGATCCACTAAGCTAGACAACCAGTTGCTCTTTGTGTTTAATAGTTAGGAACAGACTACATTAGTCTGTTTGGTACAGCTGCTTAATTAAGTATGCCACTGTTCATAGGTTCATAGGTTCATATTAGGCTATCTGCCCTAGGGCATTTATAAGCCTAGCCAGAGTGTGTGTGGCTTACACCACCCCTTAGGATGAGAATACTATACCCATTAGTTTGCTGTGCCTCTGTCCAGCAGTGATACAGAGATGATTCCCGGGGTAAACCTACGATCTCCCATCCACTCGTCAAGATTTCTCTTGAACAGAGTCAGTGAGGGGCTCTGCCTCACATGGACTGGGATTCTGTTCCATAGTGTAGGGAGTCTCTGGGTGATGAATCTGTCCCTCCAGCACATCCTGTTTATATCCGTGTTAAGGTTTAAGTCTCTTGCTCTCGTGGCTCTGGTGGATTTGGATTTTTTGAGGTGGAGCATGTCCATTAATTCCGGGTTGGACATGGCCTTGTATGTCAGGCACAGATCACCTCTGAGCAGACGGTATGCGACTGAATAGAGCTGGAGTTTCTTCAGTCGGGCTTCGTATGACATATGTTTGAGCCCCTTTATCCTTTTGGTGAGGAACTTTTGGGGTCTTTCCAACTGCTGCAGGTGTCGGGTAAGGTACATTCTGAATGGGGCATTGTACTCGATCATTGGTATGATAAGTGAAGAGTACAGGGGTACAATGACCTCTCCTGATCTGGATGTGAATCCCTTCATGATCAGGTGGGCAATGTAGAAGGTCTTCCTAACCACTTTGGCAATGTGAGTGTCAAAAGAGAGGTTACTGTCAACTTGGGTCCCCAGGTCCCTGATAACTTCTTCCGTGTTTAATGGATTACCACCTATGTGGTAATTAGGGGTTACCTTGTTTTTCGCAAAGGGTATGACTATACATTTTTTGGCATTTAGCTTAAGGCCATGGCTCTGGCACCAGTTATCCATTTCTATGAGACCTCTCTGGAGGATGTCTGTGTCTGATGGAGTGTCAATTATGGTGCCCAGTTTGCAGTCATCTGCAAATTTTGTCAGCCACAATCCCCCTATGTTTGCCTGCACTTCAGAAAAATAAATGCCGAACAAGAGGGGGCCCAGGACTGAGCCGTGTGGGACACCGCTCGTGACCGGCTTAGAGTCTGACATGGCACCAGCAACTCCAACCCTGTGTGTTCTGTCCTTGAGCCAGTTTGCAACCCATCTTGTGACATATGGGTTTACATCTAAGCTGGTGAGCTTTTCTATGATGCCCGAGTGGGGTATTGTGTCGAACGCTTTTGCTAGGTCAAGGTAGGCTGTGTGAACTGCCTTACCCTCATCAATGGCCTTAGTGACTGTTTCGAAAAAGTCGACCAAGTTCAAGAGGCAGGATTTGACCTTGACAAAGCCAAATTGGGTAGGATCCAGTGTCTGTAGGTCCCCAATGTCTTTATTTATGAGTTCCATTATGATCCTCTCCATAGCTTTGCAGACAAGGCTCGTCAAGCTTATGGGGCGGTAATTTCCAGGGTCCGTAGAAGCACCGCCTTTGTGGAGTGGGACCACAGTTGCCGTACGCCATTCTTTGGGTACGTATCCTGTAGTAAGGCTAAGATTAAACAGCAGCCTTATGTGTGGGTTTAGTTCCTCATTGAGTTAGTGTAGCACACAGCCAGGGACACCGTCCGGTCCCATTGATGCTGTGTTTTTTGCTTTAGAGAGAGCAGCTCTCACCTGGACATCTGAGATGTTTGGGAGGCTAGACTCTGGTGGGATAGATATTTCTCCTTTTGGGGGGGAGGGGAGAAATTTGCACTGAACCTGTCTGCCAGTATGTTGGCAATGTCTGTGGGTTCAGTGATTTTTATCATTTTGGACTAATTCTGAGCATATCTGGGAGTTTCCACCCAGGTTTCTAACATAGCTAAAGAAGGCTTTATGATTGTCTTTTGTGTCATTAGCGATTTTTCTCTCAAAGTTGGCCTTGGATGATTTTATGAGTGATCGTAGTTTTTTGCTAGTATTGATCAGAGATGCCTTCCCTTTTAGGGATTTTGCTCTGTCATGTAGTAGCTTTCTCCTCTTGTTGTAGAGTTTGTTTATGGCTGGGGTCCACCAGACCGGGCGCCTGCCTTTGGTGGAAAGGGTCTTGATTTTATTAGGGATTGCTTGATCCATACATTCCTGGAGGTGCTCGTAGAAGGCATTTGTAAGGGTTTCAGCAGCGTGGGTTGTGGTTTCCACTGGCTCAGGGGCCTTGAAGAATGCCACTCCAGTCTTAAGAAGTGTGAAGTTTGCTTTTGAGAAGTTCTTCACTGTGGTCTTTTGCTGGGGCTGGGGGCGGGATGTGGATCTCCAGTGAGATTAATTTATGGTCTGATCTCACCAATGAGGGATATACTTCCGGTGTGGAGCATTTTGTCCCCATGTTTGTGATGATCAGGTCTAGTATATTTTCTCCTCTTGTGGGAATGGTGACTAGTTGTTCCATAGCATTTGAGTTTATGAACTCAAGGAACCTTTGGGCTAAGGTGTTGGGGCTTGAGTAATGTTCCCAGTCTATGTTTGGGTAGTTGAAGTCACCCAATATGATGGTGTTTGGAGAGACATTCATACTCTCCAGTGTCTTCAGGAAGGCTGTGTGGGTTTCCTGAGTTTGAGAAGGTGGTCTGTAGCATGTTACAAACTGTAGGGCAGTTTTACCTATGGTTAATTGCACCTGGATGGTCTCCGATGCTTCGTGCGTTGCCACTAACCTGGAGGTGTGGGTATCCTTTATGAATATGGATACTCCCCCTCCTTTTGTGGTTCTGTCCGGATTTTGGGGCCGGAACGCATGATATGAGGTATAACCTGATAGTGCTGGGGTGCTCTCAGGAGCCTTGAACCAGGTTTCAGTCACAGCACAGACATCGATGTTCTCCATACTGAGGAGGGCTTTGAGGGCGTGCATCTTGAGGTTTAGACTTCTGGCATTGAGCAGTATTACCCTTAGTTTTTCTTCATTTTTGTTTTCTAGGGCGGTAGGTTTATCATTTGAGCCTTGCCTAAAAAAGGCACTATGGGGGTGGCAAGAGCCTTTGTCAATATCCGGAAGCCCAGGGGTGACAGGTGCAAGCCGTCCCTTGCGAAGCAGCGTGGCTTGTCAAGCATGTCATCCTAGGCAGACAGACATTGGATCCCCTTAGAATGACACCAGTAATTAAGCCAATTATTAAAGCTGATCATTTTGGCTCTGTATTGTGGCATCATTCTTGGTGAGGGTAGGATACTGCTCAGGGTCAGGGTCATACCGGCCTGGGCTACATAATCTGAGAGCTCCTCTATGTCTCTTTTCATGTAGTCCAGGGAGGTACATCTCAGGTCGTTCACACCGGCATGGACAATGACTGAGTCATACTTGTACTTGCTGTGGAGTGACCTGAGTGCTTGTGTTATGTGGCAGATTCTAGCGCCTGACAGGCAGCTTACTGTGATCTTTTCCTTGTTCAGTCTGGTGAGTGGGACGTCAGTGTGTCTGACTATGGAGTCACCTATAACAAGTGTGTCTGGCATTGTGTTTGGCCTTAAGGGCTGTGACTGTTTAGCACACTGACTTTGAGAACTATGTGTTGCATGTCTTATGTCTTGAGGTGGCAGTTGCTTGGGTGTCTGCTTTGGAGGCCTCTGTAGTTTTGGTAGATTTTTGATCAGTGCCTCCGAGTATGTCTTTGTGTGTTTATGTGTTTGTTTTGCAGTTGTGATAGTTCTATGTGAAACTGGGTTTGTGGTGTGCGTGGTTTCCTTCTCCTCCTGTCTGGTCTTGCCAGTCCTGAGTTGAGAGAGCTCAGCCTCCAGTTTGGCTATATAGTTGCATCTCTCACATGTATTTGTGTTTTGTGGGAGAAGGATTGGGTTGTCCGTGTACATGAGGCAATTGTAACATTGCCTCAAGATGCCCAGATTCACCAGCTGAACAGGAGAGGACGCTAGCAACTGACCCTTCGACATGCTAGAAAAAGTGAAAAAGTTTGCTGTGTAACTGAGTCAGAAGGGACCTATAGGGAAATGGGTACTCAACAGGATTCTAGGCTAATGTAGTACTTTGTTTAGTATACAAGTACTTTACCTATATAAAAATGCTTTAGGAGCAAGTGCTGAGCTTTTGAGATAGAGAATAGACTGTTTAGATTGCAAGTAGAGAAGTTCTAAGGGAAAAATTGAAGAGCAGACTTTACGGAGCTAGAAATAGTTTAACCTTGTTTAACCAGCGCTGTCCGATGGTGCTCTATGGGCAACTCCGCGCTAAATCACGCAAAAGCGCGCTAAAGCGGGCTTTATAGCAGGGGGTTGAAAAGAGCTAGGAATTGACCCAAAATGGCCAATAGACTACAAGTTTCTGGCTGGAACCACTGCTCTAGGGACAAATAGGCTGCGCAGTGCTCCCCACTCACACTGGTGAACAAAGAAGCTTCCCTTTATCCAAATAAGGATATGGAATAGCACAGGAACCAAGCCAAAGCCCAGAGATCAGCAAACTCTGAAGACTGGACTATTCTAGTTCAGTAAGGCGGGAAAACAAGATTTTTTTTTTTTTTTTTTTTTTTTTTTTTTTTGCAGAAAACAGAGGAAAAACAGACAGTAAATGCTATAAATGCTTTTAAACGGCTAGCGTACTTGAGTGTGTTAGCCTACAGGTAAAATTAAGCAACAAATAACTTTTTAAAAGTGCAAAACAGTTAATCAACACAAAAACAGTTTAAATAGAATGCAGAGCTGTATAAACAGGCGAAAATGCAGTCGCTAAGCAGTAAATAATCAAAAAGCCAGAAAAAAATACTTAAATCAGGAAAAAGTCACTCTTTTGCTCTCTGCTGCTTGTAGAACTCTGCAGGACACCACGAGGAGCTGTGCTGAGTTGAATACAAGCAAAAAGCGCTAAAGCGGGCTTTATTACAGGGGCTGAAAAGAGCTAGGAATTGACCCAAAATGGCCAATAGACTACAAGTTTCTGGCTGGAACCACTCCTCTAGGGACAAACAGGCTGCTCAGTGCTCCCCACTCCCACTGGTGAACAAAGACGCTTCCTTTTATCCAAATAAGGATATGGAATAGCACAGGAACCAAGCCAAAGCCCAGAGATCAGCAAACTCTGAAGACTGGACTATTCTAGTTCAGTAAGGCGGGAAAACAAGATTTTTTTTTTTTTTTTTTTTTTTTTTTTTTTTGCAGAAAACAGACAGTAAATGCTATACATGCTTTTAAACGGCTAGCGTACTTGAGTGTGTTAGCCTACAGGTAAAATTAAGCAACAAATAACTTTTTTAAAAGTGCAAAACAGTTAATCAACACAAAACAGTTTAAATAGAATGCAGAGCTGTATAAACAGGCGAAAATGCAGTCGCTAAGCAGTAAATAATCAAAAAGCCAGAAAAAAATACTTAAATCAGGAAAAAGTCACTCTTTTGCTCTCTGCTGCTTGTAGAACTCTGCAGGACACCACGAGGAGCTGTGCTGAGTTGAATACAAGCAAAAAGCGGCTAAAGCGGGCTTTATTACAGGGGGCTGAAAAGAGCTAGGAATTGACCCAAAATGGCCAATAGACTACAAGTTTCTGGCTGGAACCACTCCTCTAGGGACAAACAGGCTGCTCAGTGCTCCCCACTCCCACTGGTGAACAAAGACGCTTCCTTTTATCCAAATAAGGATATGGAATAGCACAGGAACCAAGACAAAGCCCAGAGGTCAGCAAACCCTGAAGACTGGACTATTCTAGTTCAGTAAGGCGGGAAAACAAGATTTTTTTTTTTTTGTTTGTTTTTTGGTTTTTTTCTTTTTTGCAGAAAACAGAAGAAAAACAGACAGTAAATGCTATAAATGCTTTTAAACGGCTAGCACACTAGAGAGTGTTAGCCTACAGGTAAAATTAAGCAACAAATAACTTTTTTAAAAGTGCAAAACAGTTAATCAACACAAAAACAGTTTAAATAGAATGCAGAGCTGTATAAACAGGCGAAAAAGCAGTCGCTAAGCAGTAAATAATCAAAAAGCCAGAAAAAAATACTTAAATCAGTTATAGCAAATACAGTTATAACAAATGCTCTGAAATATACTGTATATTTCCAAAATGTTTGAGAAGGACAGTCAGAACACAAGAAGGTTCAGGCGAAAAAAAAAAAATTATTGATCCTGCATAGTCTGTCACTTTTATATTTGTTTTTTTCCACTTACAGCTACTTACAGTAGTTATAGCTCATTATTTTATCACTTCCTAGTTTATAACCTTTTTCTAGCCCAGTCAGTTATCTTCTTCTGCAGTGTACCAAATGTAAACTATTAAAATATCCTGTACCCCTTTATCTGCACTGGCCAGTATGGGATCCCAGTCAGCTGTTTCCCCTTTTGTAGCCAGCCTAATAGCTAGGTATTTTGAGACACTGTAGTAATTGTGTCATGCTTACCAGAAACCCTTTAATGCTACCTCACAAGGATTCAGTATGTCAAAAGTGAAAGTATTTACTTAACTTGTAGGTTACCTGTTCTCCTCAGAACACATTTCATAAGCACAGCACAGAGCACTTCCACTAAACCATCTTACACTGAGACTGTTAAGAGAATATTGCATACACCTCCCAGGCTAAAGACAAAGAAACAGACATTAGTTTACACAGCAACACACCCACTTTCACCCTACACACCCATACCTAGGACAGACCCTTAAAAGTCACAAGGATGCAGACTCCCAAGCTCTTAGGAACCACTGAGACCACATCAAACCATGGCAATGTTTTAGTAGTAAGTGACTGCATTGTGAGGCATACAGGCACCAACCTCTCTCCATCCTGACAGATATGACTGTGACCTGATAGTGGTCCATGTGGGAGAGAATGTACTTAGATGCTGTATCCAGAGGGACATGCAGAAGGATATGACTGAGCTTGCTATGGATCTATCTAAGGCAGGAAAGATAGGGTCTTGAATGGTATTTTGCCATCACCCAGAATGATGCCAGGATTCAAGGACAAAGTCATTGTCTTTAATAATTGACTATGTTGCTGGTGTTTTTCTAGGGGGATCTCATATGTGTCAGGTCGGGATAAGATGACTTACAAACCCTCCTGCTTTGCCAGGGATGGTCTGCACTTCTGTTACCAAGATTCACATTCTGGCTAAAGCCATTGCTGCCCCCATAGCACCCTTTTTTAGGCAGGTTCCATCTGATGGACAATCCAAGCTAGTAAATTCTAATTTGGAACATATTAATATGGCTCTACTTAGTGCCAGGAGTCTTAACAAAAAATGTCAGATGTTGAGGCTCTTCTGCAATTTGAACACATTCATATGTGTAAATTTACAGAAACATGCTTTCAGAACAATGAAAGCACTCCCTCTATTCCTGAATATAATGACT
This sequence comes from Protopterus annectens, assembly GCF_019279795.1. Lineage (NCBI taxonomy): Eukaryota > Metazoa > Chordata > Ceratodontiformes > Protopteridae > Protopterus > Protopterus annectens. The sequence goes on from NC_056726.1 coordinate 1,207,053,114, forward strand.
ATCACATCTTAAGACCTACTGGCAATTGTGGAGGATTATCATTATTCATCAAGTATATCATCACCTCATGACAGATTCCATGGGACACCACATTCAAATTCCTAGAAGTCCAAATCATCAAAGGCAAGACTAATTACCCCTTCATAGCTAGTTGTAGAACACTCTCAATATCCTTGTCTGAGCATGATAGCTTTCTTATCACATTACCTGAAATTCACATTAAAACCCAAGGCCTTTCTGCTGTTGGCCACTGCAACTGTCTCTGAATAAACAAGGCGATCTACACTGCCAGTGATCGGCATGCCCAGTGCTTCCTTGACATTATAAATTTCAACTCTCAGAAATAGTTAGCCTTGATCTAGTCCTCATATTATCGCCACTTCTTGCACATGTCCATATATGTCATCATGCCTTGTTTAATCAGGCCATAATTTTATGGCCTTTTTCTTTGAAACTGTTGGTACTTCCACTATAAATAACTATGTGTTTAGAGACTTACTGTTTTGTCAGAGAAAGGATCTGTCTGTTTAACCTCTTTAATTTATTTAAAAAAATAACTAAAGCTTTGGATAGTGGTTTTACAGTGCATACAGCATATCAAGACCCAGCCAAGGCCTTTGACACTATTCCCCATGCAGGCATTAGTAACATACTTGGAAATCTGAATGTAAATCCTTATATTGTGCAGTGGATAACTAACTGGCTGTCTGAAAAGAACCCATGTGGTTAGATTTGCATATGGCACTTCTGTTGTCAGGTGGTGCTTCTGAAAGCAAAAATGTTACCAGTAGTGTACGATAGGACTCAGTTTTGGGCCTTCTGCTATTTGGTATATATCCTGAAGACCTTTAGGCCAGCACTCCTGGCCTATAGTTAACTAAGTTTGCAGATGAATGTAAACTGGGCGCTGTTATTCGATGTTCAAGTGACTCACAGTTGCTCCAGCATGGATTAAACTCTGCAAACAGTTGGTGCAAAGACAGTGATTTCAAATTAAATGTAAAAATTGTAACATAGTTCATTTTGGTAAACAAAATATTTTCATTTACGATAGAGATGATGCACTCCCTGCAATCAGACAGTGTTGTAAGGGATCTAGGTATTGCTGTTGATAATTCCTTATCATTTGGCCATCATGTCTCCACAGTAGTTTGGAAAGTCTTTTATCTGGCTCATCTAATTTCCAAAGGCATCTCCACTAGAACCAAAATAGTCTTAATTCCCTTTCACTCATATCTTATGAGACCTGTTGTTGAATATGCTGCACCTTTTGACATGTAGTTGTCTAAACATATCATGAAACTTGAGACACCTCAGAGATTCATGCAGAAAAAAAAAATCAGTGGCCTCAAAAATCTTGGTTATCAGGGGAGAGATTGGCAGCCGCTTCTTTGTGCTCAGTCTCTTAAAGACTTCTCCATGGAGATCTGTGTCCATCTTTCAAGCCATGAAATATCCAACCCCATTTGACCTATCATCCTTCTTAAAATGAATGATACCGCAAATATTCAGTTAAAGGAAGTAAACCATCATCAAATAAATAAGACACATCAGCGCGATAGATTCATACCCCACAGTATCCCTCATGTGTGGAACAAACTTTCACTACATGTCAAGCAGTTAGCAACCTCTACGCCTTCCAGGCAAATCTAGTTACTTGGATACGCAGCCTCAAATTCTCCTTCGGGCTATCTTGCCTTGCACTCCTTGTGGCAAGATGGAACTTTTGAATAGGGATTTTTTTTGCCTAGGCTTGAAAATATATGACAGATTGCCTAGTACTTACCTATGAACCTGTTTTATCAAAAGCAAAATAAGCAGATGCAGCAAGCTGCTGGCAAGCAGACTTTTAAAATGTAGTGGCAAGTGGAGTCCAAAAAGAAAGCAGGAGCTCCCCAAAAAGAAGGACAATCCAACATGTCTGAATGACTATCTACAGAATATAAGCCCAACACCACCACCCATTTGGCAAGCCATTAAATCTTCCCCAAAGTTTGGCTGTCCATTTCTGTCTTTGGCAACAGATAGTCTTAGACAAATTGGTTCCGAGAGTGATTCATTAGTGATACAGATGGCAGTGGGAATCTCTTCCTCCTTTTCAAGTGATTCCTCTTCATCTGCCAGATCAAGCATTCCCTCCCCCTCCAGTCATTGAGCATTTGCTGACTCAGGGGGTGATAGAACTTGCCCCTCCTTCTCTGATAGGGAAAGGGTTTTATTCAAGAATGCTTCAGCTACCCAAGAAAGAAGCTTCCTACAGACCAGTTTTATCTTTCCTTTTTAAACCAGTGTGTAAAAAATCTGAAGTTCAAAATATTTTCCTTTTATGACCTGTTATGTCTTATTCCCCCTGTAGTTTTTGTGGCCATACATTTAGGTTCATAGATAGGTTCATAGATTAGTACTAGGCTAACTGCCGTTGTGGGCTATTTTAAGCCTAGCCAGTTACCCATGTGAGAATCAAACCCTGCACCTTGTATCTGTAAGGCCTACATACCTTAACCATTATGCCAACCTCCCACCCTTAAAGAATGCTTATCATCACATTCCTACAGCACTTATTAATGTTTTTTTATGTCTGGATCACACTTTCAGTTCCCCTGCATTATTCTTTGGGTTATCCACTACTTCAAGGTTTTCACAAACCATTCTGAACCGCCATGCTCCAGAATGATCTGTTAGATGTAAATCCAAACCAGCCTCCTGGCTCTCTAATGATACTAGGCAAAAAATCCTTTTGAGAAACAAATTTTGGAGAAAATGGCGTTTCACTAAGAATCCATTAGATCACCAATCCTTTAGGCAACTAAGAAACAGTACAAAAAAATCCATCACACTAGACAAAAAAACATTCTACCTCCAAGTACAACAGACATATCAAAATAAACCTCAAAAGTTTTGGAACAACATAAACAAACTTCTTTGCCCAGGACAGTCTATTGCTCCCAGTCCACTAGGCTCCAACCCCGACAATCCCATTCACACTGCCAATGCTTTTAATTCCTTCTTTTCCAGTGCCATCCAAACTTTTGCCAGCCACCTAACTCCTGATACCTCTAATATTCCTATTTCATCCCCAATTACTCCCCCCTTATTTCAGTTACAACCCGTCTCCACTTCCACTATATCCTCCCTACTCCAAAAACTAAAACCCACCACCCCTTCAGCTGACCAGCTCCCTGCAGAATACCTTCAAAAAGGTGCTAAGGCCATTGCCTACCCCATATCCATTCTGATCAATAGAACCATAAGTGAAGGTAATATCCCATCCATCTGGAAAATTTCCCACATTATTCCATTACACAAAGGTGGCAACTCTCATGACTTCTCTAACTTCCGTCCTATAGCTCTATCTCCTCTGGCAAAAATTATGGAAAAGTGTATCCATAAACAACTTCTTCATCACTTTCTACAAAATGACTTACTAGTTAACTGTCAACACGGCTTCAGACCATATCACAGTACTACCCAGTGGCGGCTGGTGACTTCAAATCAAAGGGGGGCTGCAGGAGACAGCTGAATGGGTGGGGTCAACGGGAAGGGGTGTGGCCAACTAGAAAGGGGAGGGGCTATGCTCAAAACCACAAAAAAATAACTTTAATTAAATATGCTGCCCTGGGTGCCAAACCATCATTATGAGAGTCCAATCAAGACAAAACTAAGTGTAGAAGAATAAAAATATTTCAATGCATTGGCTACACAACAGCTTACTTAATATCTAGGTGGAAACAAAAGGTTGTGAGGCATGAAAAAATAAATTACTTTTTAAATACATTACTGGAATGCCAGTCAAAATCAAGTATAAGAAAAACAAGCAGCACTCAACTCAAACCACTTCTCCTTGCACTGCACTTCTAATTCTAATTTATATTCAGCGTTATTAAAGTACCAAGTAACATGCTGAAAGTAGAAATCTCTGTGATGCCCCCACTTGTAAAAATGTTTCTTATCCAAAAAGGACCTGCTGCCTGACAACTATCTACTTGTTTCATGGGGAAAACACGATCAAAGTAAAAAATGAAAAGCAAAGAAACAAGCTCAAGATACATTGCTTAAAGAATTACTGTACAGGTTATGGAACACACATGATTGGCATTCTGTTTAGTTTACGGGTAAAGCCAGTAGAGATGACTGGAAGTCTCCAACAAGTGTGAGCTTTTTAAAAGAATGTCATCCTGTCCTTCAATACCCAAGGCTTAATCATTATCTAGTTAAGTATTCTCTGCATGGCAACAACAGAAAGGCTTTCAATGTTGGCATTTCTTTAACAGTATGCTTATTAAAGCTTACTTGCATGTTACAATCTCAGACAAGCTTACCTTATGGTCATTAAAGCATTGCTACTTAAACACAGAGCAACAGGCACTTTCCGAGTAATAAGCATAAATCAACAGTATAAAAATATGACAGAAACCAGACCATTCTGCAAAATCAATGACAGATGAAAAGCCACTGTAGTACTTGTGTCTACCTTGGATGGGGGGGACACACTGCACATTTACACTGCATAACTACTCCTTGCCTTGCTTGGACACATCCAGGGTCACTACATGGGGGAGTGGGGTGCAACAAGTATGTCACAATTTGAAATGTATCTGGCTGACTGTGATGGCCCTGACACATTTGTCATACCTCTCAACCTCAGAGCAAGAAATCTGGACAAAGCTATACACAGAAGTGGGACAAAGGCCCAAAAATAAGGACAATTTTTAAATATTGCTCTAATAAACTTAGAAAGATAATACAATAGGTCTTGCATTAGTATGAATTTTCTGAAGGGTATAAAATCTGAAACTCAAATGTCTGTCATTATTTTCTAACTTCAGTATTTAATGATTTGTCACAAAAAACACAATTTCATGAAAAATGGACCAAAAATGTGATGCAAAAATATAAAATAGCCAAACAATACAGCTGGGAACTTGTCAAAGAAGGGACACTTTAATATTAGTACTGCTAACTTGAGTAGCTGACAAAATAAAATAATCTACATGCATTTTAAGTAATCTATAACTTTGATTATTACAGTTATTTCTTAATTGTAAACCCTCCATGTTTTCTTCCAAAATTGCTATTTTGCGGAGGGATTATTAGGGGGAAGAGCAACATTTTGAGCCAAAAATCGGGGACAGTTGAGAGGATGGCTATGCCTAATTCTATAAAGCAATTTATTTGCATGTACCTCTCAACCTGTTAATGCAGTAAATCTAAACAAAGCCAAATATATTGGGGGAACATATAAACAGTACTAAAAATTGCTCTTGTATAAATTGAGACAGTTGATAGAATAACAGGTCTTACTTTAGCATACATTTTTCTGAAGGTTATGAAGTCTGAAACTCAGTGTATCATTATTTAGTGACTTAATTCCTAAATGATTTGCCAGAAAACTACAAATTTTATGAAGAACAAACCAAAAATAAGAAGCAAAAATCTATTCATTCTTTGAAAATCTGGACAGTTGGGAGGTATAGTTCAGCTGGGCCTGTCTGAGTTTGCTGTCCTTCCCCCCTCACAAAATCATGGTTGAATGGAGCCTCTGCAGCCATTCCAATGATTCATTACTTGGCTATTTCACTCCATTTACTAACCGGGAAAAGCCAAAAGACACAACAACAACTAATGTGCATACTGCTTTATTTCTATGATGAGTTGGACTTCATTTAAAAGTTTTATTTTGTATTTTACAGCACAAACACTAAGACATCTGCTAAACAAAGCAATGCAGTCTCACGATGAAAACAGATTTGGCATTAAAACTTCTCTGCCCTTGAAACTTACATTCATTGAAACAGCATTGAAACCCACATTCAAAGAAAATATATTTTGCCAGTGGCAGATAAAGATTAATTTTGGGCTGTTTTCAAATCATAGGCCCCTTGCATATGAAACCTACATGTGCTCTTTGATACACATTCCTCACTGTACTAAATTATATTCCTTGTACAATACAGTACAGTTGTTAGAGGGTGTTTTAAATTTGTTTTGAACATTTTTCCAGTAAGCAATGAAACAAAACGCATGCACCAATGACAAAACTGCCCAATGCAGAACATTTCCATCATAAAAGTCTACTCAAACTTCTACAGTCCACTATTATCAGTAAATATGCACAATTCTACAGTCCACCATTATCAGTAAATATGCACAATCTCTGAAGTAGTAAAAAAGTCATCTAAATAATTCCACGTTAAATAAATCTGTAATGAAGAGGTTGCTGCTAGCAATCACCTTTATATTTCATGGTTTCATCGAAAAATAAAGTGTCTGATGCCCCTGAGGAATAAATTGCCTAAATTACATTAAAATAAGCTAGTAATATTGCAATAGGAAATGGATGGCAAACTGATAACAGGCTCATAGTTAGTATCTTAGCTTTCAGTACGGCAGCATTCACCCCTTATGGGAGTAGAACCAACAACCTTCTGCATCAAAAGCAAGTACACAACCTGTTGTGCTATTAGCAATGCGAGCTGACTTAGCATAATCAGCACTAAACTTCTCTTCCCCTGCAGCTCTCAGATCCTTGTAGAATCTACTCAATACTCAACTGCATCTCAACTTCGCAGCACAAGAAATCTGGAAAAAGCCAAATTTATTGGGGTGGGTCAAAAGGGCAAAAACCAGGGACACATTAAACATTGCTTGTATAATCTTGGAAAGCTGCTAGAATAAAATGCTGTGTTACCACCATATATTTTACTGCCAAGGTCCCTGTGCAAAGACTCAGAACAACATACCACTATGCCAAATCACCTGCTTTGTGAAAGAGAGGAAGACTGAAACTTAAATGGCTATCGTTTAATGAATTCAGTTCTCACCATAGCTGTCAACCTCTTAGCACAAAACACCTGGACAAACCCAGTAATGAGGGAATACAGCCCTCAAACATATTCAGTAAATTCAGTTCTTGCCATAGCTGTCAACCTTGGCACAAAAAAACTGGACAAAGCCAATAACAGGGTAATACAGTCCCAAAAATAAGGACAAATTTCAAATAGTCATCTTATAAACGTAGAAAATTGCTATAATAAAAGGTTGTTCCAAGCAGAGTAATAAAGGTTATTATTAGCTTTGACTATACCTCTCTAGGGGTATCTGCCAAAACTCATCTGAAGTCTCTAAATTCTGGCACCAACCAGTTTAGGTGCAATATCCTCAAGTGTAGGTAAAATGTACCTTTCCCTGATAACTGCATCATTTAACTTTTTAAACTGACATGTTTTCATATCATCTCTTTTTTATAAATAGTATCCTCAGCACAGGCTCAGTTACACTTTCCATCTCATCAGCTACCTGCATACATTTAAGTTTGGCCTCTACTTTAAAGAGTATTGGAAATTATATTCTTCTGGGCATGGTCAAGGCATTTGGGATAGTGTCTGGCTTCAACTTTTTCTTTACTGGCTCATAATTAAGCTGACCAACTTCTCCGATATCACCACATTAATTTAGTTTATTCTGGCAACCAGTCCCTATTTTCATGCCACAGTTTTACTAAATATATTTTTCACATATGAGCCTTCCAGAATATAGATCCAAAAGTAGTACACAGAATAAAAAAAAGAAATGCAAGGCAGATATCAAATGAATGCCAGTACACAATGAGCAAAAAACAATGTAATCAGTTCAGCAAAGATTGTACCAGTGGCTTTAAACTGATTATTTTTTGAGCCCCTTTTGCCTTTGCCAGGATGACTATCTGAAGATGGTCAGTGCCTCTCATTCACCCACCTCCCTCTGAATGACTGGCCCGAGTGTCTATAATCACCTCCTACTTACCTGGTATACTTCTGCACCTTCACTCTGTTCTTCTTCTTCTAATGTCTTTCTTCTATTACTTCTTTCTTCAGTTCTCTGTTCTTCTGACAAAATATAGGCCGCCCCAATAAATAAATAAATAAATAAAAATCCAATGGCAAATTAAAATGATAAATAAATCCAGGTTTGGTAAATCCTTCCCGTGTGACTGACTCAGTCACGAATCAGTCCACAACTGACTTACTGTTTGATTCTCGCTCTTTTCCCAGCACATAAAGCCCGGGAAGAGAGCGACAGCCAATCAGCAGCATTTAGCCCAGCAAGCACATCATGTACGTGCCTGCGGACGTCGCAGTCCGAGCCCCTTCCAATTCTGTGTGGTTTGGAACCGCATAGACTGCTGGGCATCACAATGATGCCTTAATTAGTCCACCAGGCTGCAATAAAAACAAACAAAAAAATCTTTATTTAAAACCACCGTAACCCGAGGCGGTTGAAGTGCGCATGCGCGTACTTGCCGAGTCGCGGACTAGGAGACAAACAAAGTAAACCAAAAAAATAGTACTGTCAGTCTCACTCTCTGTCACACAAAAAGGTACTTTTTCTTTTTTTTAGCTGAGGGGGCTGCAGTCCGGCAGTCTGATGCCACGAGCTGCCCCTGGTACTACCACTGCCCTGCTTTCTTTCACTGACTGTATTAACAAAAAACAGAACAAAGGTATTCCTTCCTCTGCAGTATTCCTTGATTTATCCAAAGCTTTTGACATAGTTAATCACCAACTCCTCTTACATATCATGAAATCTCTATCACTTGATTCCTTAGCCATCAGTTGGTTTAAATCTTACCTCGAAAACAGACAGCAGGCAGTACTTTGGTGCAATAACCTTTCTAATCTCCTGCACATCTCCCTTGGTGTCCCTCAGTGTTCCATGTTAGGTCCACTGCTATTTTCCATTTATATTAATGACCTTCAGTTAGTAATTCCACATACTACATGCATTCAATATGCAGATGGTTCTACTATTATCTGCTCAGCTACTTCTCAAACTGAATTACATACCCTAACCCAGAAAGCATTTAATACTGTTGAACAATGGTTCACTCACTGTTGCCTCCTTCTTAACCCAAACAAAACTAAAATGCTACTCTTCTCACCAACCTGTAAGTCCCGCCCTTACATTTCACACTCATATCTAACAATGGTACACTTATTTCCCCCAACCCAACTAAACACCTAGGAATAACAATTGACAATAACCCAAATTTGATTTTCATATCAATAACACTATAAAAACAGTCAATAAAAAACTAGGATCCCTCTATAGAATCAAACCCTTTCTAACACCAGCAGCGAGGGCTGCTATAGCAAGAACTCACCTTATCTCTACCCTACTCTATGCCTCACCTATTTATACAAATCTTTCTAAAAACAACCTCAGCAAACTAGCAGTATCCTATAATAATATTGCTCGATTTGTTACTGACTCTCCTTTCAGAACACATCACTGCCTTAATCTAAAACAACTTGGCTGGCTTGAGTTTCTACATCATCTGCAATATCTCCAGCTTGCTATAGCCCACTAGGTCTTCTCTCAACCCACAAATACACCAGTACTCTTAAACCTTTTCACCCCATACAGCAATTCTAAAAACCTACGTTCATCTAACAAACTTCTTATTAACACTTGCGGATCTTAACAACTCAGCAGGTGCTACCCTGTTCTCTAATACTGTTGGAAAGTTATGGAATTCACTTCCTACTGAGCTCACTTCTCTGTCATCTCCTACACTATTTAAAAAGAAACTAAAATTAAATCTCAATACACACTGGTTATGTTCCCGCACTAACCCCGACTAACTTTCCTACATCTCATCATTAACATCCTTACATCATTATGTATGTATATTTACTTTCTGTCTTGAATTTTTACAGTAACCCTTACTGTCCTTGCTAAGCTCATTTTGAACTATTGATGTTAATATTGTTATAATGAATGCTCATCTATTGCTATTATGAAAAAAAAAAATGTAATTTTGTTTACTTTTCAAATTGCTACCACTTTCAAAATTCAGTTTTGTATGTATCTTTACTGTTACTTCTTTTTATATTTTATATTGGAATTTTATATTTGTATTTTTTGCATATGTCTTTGGAGCTTTTTCCCCCGGGCCTCTACAGAAAATGGACATGTATCCAGCTAGACTAGCCCAGTCAACAAATGTAAAATAAATAAATAAAATAAGTGTCTTGTTTCAGTGATATCCTACTGCTGAGTACAAGGTATTCACATTTTTCCTTATTTAGAAGACTTGCTTGTCTTTATAGAGTCTTTTTCGAAGTGTTTGGAATCTTTCACTTAGGTGAGATATCTTCTTAGGCTTGGGGTATCAGGAGAATATCCAAAAGTCATGCTTGATTCCTTCCCACAGGATTGTTTTTCTATGGTGTCTTCGAGATTCGAGAGTGGTATTTAAAATCATTATGGTCTGAACATCAGCATCACCTGATATTCAGGATTCCTGTTTTGGGATTTGTATTAAGGGAGTTCCTTTGGCAGACAGACAAGTTTATCTGAATCCATGTCTCTCATTTTTCCTTCCATCTGCCACACAGTCTGTAACTACAGAAGCCTCAGACTTTGCTTGGGGAACAGTGCCTATGAAAGTAAAAGTGCAGGATCTATGGAACGAAAAGGACAGACTAAAACACATAAGTGTAAAAGAGGTGTTGTCAGTAATAAATGCTCTCAACTCTTTTAGTCATCTGTGCTCCCCAAGATTACAGTGATGTAGTACATAAACAAACGGGAGAAAAAGATCTGACCCTGTGTGCAGACTAACCATGGTAGCCTGGGATATAGCTTTAAAGCACAACCTCACTCTACAGGCTTCTTACCCTGTCAGAGCAAACTTTTATGGCAGGCAAGCAGAGTAGGACTAGTACAGACCCTCACAAAAGGAAATTAAATCAGGGGACCTTCCAGGGATTGATCCAGCTGTGGGGAACACTTCAGGTAGATCAGTTTGCCTCCATTCATAACAATCAACTAGCAAAATCCATGCATGAAGGCCTAGAAAACAAAGGCATTTCCATTACTTTTAACAGGAATGTTCCTGTATGCATTTCTACCCTTGCCTCTGATATTCAGGGTCATTTTGAAGATTGAAAAGGACTCTTCAAAGGTCATTGTGTTGACTCCCTTATTGCTTAGGCAACAGTGGATGTTCTACATGTTTCACTGTTACAGTTCTAACTTGTGAGATTTCCTGCTGTGAAAGCCCTCGGCTGGACCAACTACCAGAGAAAACTTTTTCCACTTTCCAGGCTGGCGGATGCCCTGACTGACATCATTATGCTCGGGTGTAAAGGAAGCCACCCTGTATCATGATTTCCATCTTTTCCTGTCATCAGAGCCCAAGGCAGTGTTCAAGCGCATCGGTCAGTCCGCACCAGAGAGGAGAAGTCATCAGTAAGATAAGTACCCTGTTAGAGAACTCCTTTCTTTTCCTTTAACTCACATCAGATAAAGTAAATAATTGTCTCAGCTGTGGTAAGCAAATTCTACACAGAGACTTTCACTCACTTTGTGTCACCTGTGTAGGCCTAGACCACAATGTCCCTAGTTCCTGTTTTGTGCTCATTTTAACACTAGGACTATTAGGCATAGGGCTGAAGTTTTAGTGAGATTCCTTAGTCAAGAATCTTCTCACTCACAACTGATAGCACCAGTCATTTCAAAATTGAGCAGCCTAGGCAAATGAACGAAAAAGAAAATAAAGAAACAAAAGCTTAGGTCTTCAGACCACAACCATTCACAGTCTTTTTCTCCCTCTAGGCTTGTGATTGTTGAGGAAGGCGAGGCACTTTTGCAGCCCCCTTCAGTGTCTGAAATTGTGGCACAGGCCTCTGTCAAGACCCATTCAGAGTCCGACATGCCATCTGTTCCATCTACTTCTATGCAAGCCCTTGTGTATGGCTCATCGGTCTGATCTTGGGCCACTCAACAGACCTCAACTTCTGAAAAATATTTTTCTACTGGTGACGCTCCACCAAGACCTCAGCCTACACCAGTGCTTTTTTACCCTTCCAGAGAGACATGCGCCAGGTCATTGGATGTACCTAGGCCTAAGGCCAAAGACACCCCAGAGAGAGGTACTGTGGCAGGGCTTCACCTAGACCTACTGGCTCCCTTTTACAGGGATCCCAACAGGATTTTTAATTAGATTAGCTGAGGATCTGATTTCTGTTGTTAGGTCAAAATAGGCCACAAGGGATGTCTCACCAGGAAAAAGCAAAAGGGATGCTCCTTGTGAAGTTTCCAAGACCCTTTTCAGTCAGATAAGGTTCAGACCTAGAGGAGTCTGGTTCTGAAGATGGCCCCTTCTATACATCCTGTGATTAGTCTGAGTCAGAGGAGAACCTTCCCTCTGCCTCCCTGCAGAGGATTTCACCTTTGGGGAGACCCTCCATGCTATGATACATTTTCAGTGGGAGGCACAGGAATATCCCCAGTCCAAAAAGAGGGTTAGGGAGTTCCTGGATCTACCTTAACACCTATTCCCCCCATTTTAGAGGTAGTGGAAGATGTTTTCCAGAATTCTTCCTTGAATCCTGATTCACTACTTCCCTGCCCCCACATAAACCAGACAGGTTTTGTATGGTACAGGACTCCCACAAATCATCATCTTCTTTCGGCTGTTGCCATTAGGGTTCGCCTCAGCGGATCACCTGTTTCCATTTCTTCCTGTTCTCTGCATCTTGCTCTGTCACAGCAACCACCTGCATGTCCTCTCTTACCACATCCATAAACCTTATCTTAGGCCTTCCTCTTTCCTGTTACCTGGTAGCTTCATCCTTAGCATCTTTTTCCTAATATACTCAGCATCCCTCCTCAGCACATGTCCAAACCAATGTAATCTTGCCTCTCTGGCTTTGTCTCTAAACCTTCCAACCTGGGCTGACCCTCTAATATACTTATTCCTAATCCTGTCCAACCTCGTCACACCCAGTGCAAATCTTAACATCTTTAACTCTGCCACATCCAGCTCAAACTCCTGCCTTTTTTGTCAATGCCACTGTCTCCAACCCATATAACATAGCTGGTCTCACTACCCTCTTGCAGACCTTACCTTTCACTCTTACAGGTACTCGTCTGTCACAAATCACTCCTGACACTCTTCTCCACCCACTCCATCCTGCCTGTACTCTCTTCTTCACCTCTCTTCCACACTCACCGTTACTCTGAACTATTGACCCCAAGTATTTAAAGTCATCCACCTTCGCAACCTCTACTCCTTGCATCCTCACCATTCCTCTGTCCTCCCTCTCATTCACACACATATATTCTGTCTTAGTCCTGCTGACCTTCATTCCTCTTCTCTCTAGAGCATATCTCCATCTCTCCAGGGTCTCCTCCACTTGTTCCCTACTCTCACTACAGATCACAATGTCATCTGCAAACATCATAGTCCACGGGGACTCCTGTCTGATCTCGTCTGTCAACCTGCCCATCACCATTACAAATAAGAAAGGGCTCAGAGCTGATCCTTGATGTTACCCCCACCTCCACCTTAAACGCATCTGTCACTCCCACCGCAGACCTCACCGCTGTCACACTACCCTCGTACATATCCTGTACCACTCTTACATATTTCTCTGACACTCCTTACTTCCTCATACAATACCACAACTCCTCTCTAGGCACCCTGTCATATACTTTCTCTAAGTCTACAAAAACACAATGCAACTATGTGACATTGTTCAATCTCGCCGTTTGTTCTTACACACGGGTTCGGAGCCAATCCTCGGCTCCGGGTCGGCCGCATCACAAGCTCTGCATCTAAGAGAAGCTCGAGACTCGGTGTGTATCCCATGATCATCCCTGGCTAAACCTTACCTCAGATTCTTGGGTACAAAGCATAGTAACCAGAGGATACAACATTCCCTTTATGTCCATTCCCCCACACAAAAGAGATTTCCAGATGTTCCACCCCATCTGTGAGATCCAGCAGCCTTAGAAATTGCAAAGCTGCTCGAAAAAAGAGTCATCCAACCAGTCCCGGCGGACCAGAGAGGGTCCGGAACTTACTCAAGGTTCTTTTTAGTTCCAAAAAAGACAGGGGACTGGAGACCAATATTGGATCTCAGCAAACTCAACTCCTTCGTGAGGAAGGAAAAGTTCCGGATGGTCATGCTACAATTGATCCTTCCTTTTATACAGAAGGACGACTGGATGTGCTCGATAGATCTCCAGGACGCATACTACCACATCAAAATGGCCAGAGCATCCAGAGAATATCTGCACTTCCGGCTGGGGACCAGTCATTTCCAATTTTGAGCGCTGCCCTTTGGTCTCACCTCAGCCCCCAGGGTGTTCACCAAATGCATGGCAGTAGTAGCGTCTCACCTGAGATGGCTAGGATTCCGGGTGTTTCCGTATCTGGATGACTGGCTCCTTACCGCCACCACCGAGCATTGTTTTGTACAAGCCAGGGACTACACACTCAGCCTCTGTTCTCATTTAGGACTCTCAATCAACTTCGAAAAGTCTACCTTATCACCCTCACAGCGTGTCTCATTTATAGGGGCAGAGTTGGATACAACAGCAACGGTGATAAAGCTTCCCCTGATAAGGGTGTCATCTCTCAGGGATCAGATCGCTATTCTCCTGCAGAGCAGAAAAGCCCCTGCCGCCCAAGTGTTGAAAGTCCTAGGCATGATGGCAGCTTCTCTTATTACAGTTCCTCTGGGCAGAATGCACATGAGGGTCCTACAGTGGCTGCTCTTCGCACAGTGGTTGTTCCAGAAACTCCCTTTGTCACACAACATATTGATCACGGAGTCTTGCAAGCGGGATCTTGAATGGTGGATGGACAGTCAAGATCTGACGATACGTCGCCCCTTTGTCCTGCCCAGCCCTACAACCACCATAACCACAGACGCTCCCCTGATTGGGGGGGGGGGGGCTTTTTCAGGGGACAACAGTCCAAGGAGAATGGTCCAAAACAGAGTACAATCTGCACATCAATGTCCTGGAGTTGAGAGCAGTGTTTCTGGCGTTGCAACACTTTCTCGAATCTTTGCCTCTGGGAACAATAGCAGTTCAGACGGACAATATGTCAGTGGTCTGGTACATAAACAAACAAGGCGGAACCAGGTCTTACCCGTTATGCAGAGAGGCCCTGAGAATTTGGCAATGAGCTGCGTCCACAGGTCGCTTTCTGATAGCAACGCACATCCCGTGGTCATCCAACGTCATTGCAGACAGGCTGAGCAGAGCCATCCTGTTATCACACGAGTGGTCCCTGAAAATTCAAGTGGCGGAAAAGATTTTCCGCAGATGGGGCCAGCCTTGCTGCAATCTGTTTGCATCCCCTTTGAATGCCAAATGCAGAAGCTACTTTGCCCTACTTTCCCCTACGGGGAGTGTCCCCAGGGACGCTGTAGTGCACGATTGGCCCCCGGGTCTCCTGTACGCATTTCCCCCTGTTCCTTTGATACCCAAATTTCTTCAGAAAGCCAGGGACCTGGAAAGGATGATCATCCTGATAGCACCGTTCTGGCCTCGACAGATCTGGTTTCCCTTCCTTCGATCCCATCAGATAGAGGAACCTTGGATTCTGGTCCCAGTGCCAGACCTATTGACTCACTCATCGGGAGTTCCTCATCCATCCCTTCAATCTCTCAAATTGACAGCTTGGCTGCTCCGCTTCCCTGTTTAGCTAGGTCGAACCTTTTGTCCTCTGCAGTACAACACATTCTAATTTCTTCTCATAAAGCCTCCACCAGAAAGCTATACAGGAGCAAATGGAAGCGCTTTGTGTGTTGGGCATCAGATCACGGTATTGATCCTCTGGTAGCCCCGATACACAAAATATTGGAATTCTTATCCATTCTTTTTCATGAAGGGGCTTCTACATCCACCATAAGAGTACAGTTAGCGGCCATATCTAACTTCCATGTAGGTGAAGGTGGGTCCACTATTATGTCCCACAGGCTTTGTAAGGCCTTCATGAAGGGTACTTTCCACCTTCGCCCACCGGTTCGAGAACCAGTTTTCCCATGGAACCTAAACTTGATGTTGTCCCAGCTTATGCTAGCGCCCTTCGAACCTGCTTCATCGTGTCCACTTAAGTTTTTGTCATGGAAGACCCTTTTTCTTATTGCTATTACCTCAGCTCAAAGAATTTCGGAGCTACAAGCCTTGTCAGTGAGACCACCTTACATGATTTTCCATCCAGACAGAGTTTCCTTACGTACAAACCCGTCGTTTCTCCCCAAAGTCTGTTCGGCGTTAAATATTAACCAATCTATAGAACTCCCTACATTTTTCAAAAACCATTCAAATAAATTGGAATACATGTTACACAGATTGGATGTACATAGGCAACTGAGATTTTACCTAGACAGAACTAAAGCTTGCAGGAAATCTGATCAGCTATTTGTGTCATTCGCAGACAGTAGGAAAGGCATGCCGGTTTCAAAGGATACCTTATCCAAGTGGCTATCGGAGTGCATCAATTCTGTTCATTCAGCTGCTAATCAACCACTACCTTTCAAGCCTAAGGCTCATTCTACTAGGGCCATTTCTACTTCCTTAGCCCATGCGGCTCGCTTACCGTTGGACACTATTTGTGCAGCAGCAACGTGGGCAAAGCCTCATACATTTATCACACATTACAAGGTGGACAAGGCCTCTAAAGACAGGACTTCCTTTGGTTCCACTGTACTCAGGAGCGTTCTTCCGTGAGTCACCCAGATTTACGGAGCTAGGGACACTTCCCGTGTGTAAGAACAAACGGCGAGATTGAACAATGTCACATAAAGAAGTTATGTCTTACCATAACATTCCATGTGCATTGTTCATCTCGCCTTTGTTCTTACATTCCCTCCCTCCCTCCTTCCCCCACCACGTTCTGGAAGAACTGGTATGACTAGGGTTTGATTGGTCTATTCCTAAATGAGTTACAATATCCTCTCATTGCTAGGTTGCATTCCATTTTTACACATATTTGTGTTGTTGTTCTAATGTCTCATTGTTTGGTGTGTGATTGCGTAGGCGTTAGACGCAGTTGGTATTGGAGCGAAATAGTTTCTTGCAAACTAGATCTGAGGGATAGCAGGGAGGATCATGGGATACACATTGAGTCTCGAGCTTCTCTTAGATGCAGAGCTTGTGATGCAGCCGACTCAGAGCCGAGTATTGGCTCCGAACCCGTGTGTAAGAACAAAGGCGAGATGAACAATGCACATGGAACATTATGGTAAGACATAACTTCTTTTTTTCTGACATTCTCTGTACTTCTCCATCAACACTCTCAGAGCAAACATCGCATCTGTAGTGCTCTTTCCCGGCATGAAACCATACTGCTGATCACTAATCATTACGTCCCTTCTTAACCTAGCTTCCACTACTCTTTCCCATAACTTCATGCTGTGACTGATCAGTTTAATCCCTCTGTAGTTACTACAGCTCTGCACATCACCCTTATTCTTAAAAATCGGTACCAAAACACTTTTTCTCCATTCCTTAGGCATCCTCTCACTTTCTAAGATTTCATTAAACAATCTGGTTAAAAACTCCACTGCCATTTCACCTAAACACCTCCATGCTTCCACAGGTATGTCATCTGGGCCAACAGCCTTTCCATTCTTCATTCTCTTCATAGCTATCCTTAATTCTTCCTTGCTAATCAATTGAACTTCATGATTCACTATCCCTACATCATCCAACCTTCTCTCCCTCTCATTCTCTTCATTCATCAACCCCTCAAAGTACTCTTTCCATCTGCTCAACACACTCTCCTCACTTGTGAGTATGTTTCCCTCATTATCCTTTATCATCTTTACCTGCTGCACATATTTCCTAGCTCGGTCCCTCTGTCTAGCCAGTCGGTACAGGTCCTTTTCTCCCTCCTTAGTGTCCAACCTTTCATACATCTCTTCATATGCCTTATCCTTAGCCTTCTACACCTTTCTCTTTGCCATGCACCTCATCTCCTTATACTCCTGACTACTTTCTTCATCTCTCTGACAGTCCCACTTCTTCTTTGCCAACCTCTTTGCCTGTATACTCTCCTGTACTTCCTCATTCCACCACCATGTCTCCTTGTCGTCCTTCCCCAGTCCTGATGTGATACCAAGCACCTTTCTAGCTGTCTACCTTACTAGCTCTGCTGTAGTTACCCAGCTATTTGGTAACTCTTCACTGCCACCCAGTGCCTGTCTTAACTCATCTCTGAACTCCACCTCACAATTACCCTTTTTCAATTTCCACCATTTGATCCTTGGTGCTGCCCTCACACTCCTCCTCCTCTCCTTGATCACCAACTTCATCCTACAAACCACCATCCTATGCTGCCTAACTACATTTTCTCCGGTCACCACTTTACAGTCTCCAATCTCCTTCAGACTGGCCCTCCTACATAAGATATAATCCACCTGTGTGCGTCTTCCTCCACTCTTGTATGTCACCCTATGCTCCTCCCTCTTGTTAAAATATGTATTCACCACAGCCATGTCCATCCTTTTCACAAAATCCACTACAATCTGACCTTCTGCATTCCTTTGTTTAACACCATACCTACCCATCACTTCTTCATCCCCTCTGTTCCCTTCACCAACATGCCCACTGAAATCTGCTCCAATCACCACTCTCTCACCCTCGGGTGCAGTCATCACCAATTCATCCAATTCACTCCAAAATTTTTCTTTCTCATCCATTGCACACCCAACTTGTGGAGCATATGCACTAACAACATTCATCATTACACCATCAATTTCTAGCTTCATAAACATCACTCTATCCGACACTATTCACCTCCAAAACACTCTTAGCATACTATTCCTTCAGAATAACTCCTATGCCATTTCCCCTCCCATCCACACCATGATAAAACAATTTGAACCAACCTCTGATACACCTAGCCTTACTCCCCTTCCATCTGGTCTCTTGCACACACAATATACCAACCTTCCTTCTGTCCATCATATCAGCTAGCTCTCTCCCTATACTAGTCATACTGCCAACATTCAAAGTTACGACCCTCACTACCACACTCCTAGCCTTTCTCCTCTCTTCCTGCCTTCGGCCTCTTCTCCTCCTTCGGCCAGCAGTAGCCCAATTTCCGCCAGCACTCTGTTGGCTAACAGTACTGGTGGCGGTCATTGTTAACCCGGGCCTCGACCGATCCGGTATGGAAATATTTACTGGTAACTGCATGAAATGATTTGGCGAAGTTTTACGCCGGATGCCCTTCCTGACGCAACCCTCCCCATTTATCCCGGCTTGGGACCGGCACAAAGAAATGCACTGGCTTGTGCATCCCCAGTGGCTCCCACAAATACCTTTCTAAAAATCCCTCTGCTGACCCTAAGGTAGTCACCCCAGGACCCAAAGGTGCTAGAGCCAATTCATCCAGGAACCCCTTACCTACAGACAAAGAGAAAGAAGGGCCTTTGATAAGTTCGGAAAAAAGGTATGTATATCTGCCCCTCTTACGTACTTCTGCCCCTCTTACTATGAGGGCCCTCAACTTTCAATTCCATATGATCAAATATCAGCAAACCATTTTAGATCAGCTCAAACAGAAAGTAATCTCCCTAAAGGATAAAAATCTTTCCAAAGACTCCTATATCTCTCGCACTCCAGTTCTCATGTAGCTAAACATTATTTATACTGTAGTTATGATGCCATGAAAGCTTCTTGCAGGGCAGCTGCCACTGTCTCAGTTATTAGAAGGCATGCGTGACTTAGGGGAACAATCTCTTCCTGACCATGTTAAATCAAACCTCCTGGATGCTCCCCTGGACAAAGACATTCTCTTTGGCTTTAAGCAGAGGCAGTTCCCAAAAAGATGGAGGACAAAGCGAAGTTTATGCAAACTGTGAAGGGCTTCCTTCAAGTGCAGCCTCCTAGGTTCAGTAGGAACTTTCCAACTAAGCACTGGTCATTTCTCTCTCAGCTTAGGGGTATATAGAGGAAACTACAATGGGATAGAACCCATAGGCAGCAGCAACAGATACAATGAGACCTCTGAGGCTCCCAGGCAAGGGAGTTCTATGTCGCAAGCCCCTGCCAGAGAGCAACTATGACTCATCCATCCCACGCCCCCCTCCACCCAGAGATTAGGAGGAAGGCTGTCAGTTTCAAACAAAATTGGACCTCTATCACTTCAGACAAGTGGGTTCTATTCTTTAATTCAGATGGTTACAAACTCACTTTCAAAGAGCCTTTAAAATACTCAGGCTGTCCTGATGTTCCAGTAAATCAAAAATCAGAGGCCCTTGTCCATATTCAGAACTTGTGCTCTCAGAGAGCTGTGGAACCAGTTCTAGAAGATCAGAAAGGCAAAGAATTCTACTCCAGGCTATTCCTGGTTCCTAGAAAGGAAGGCTCTTGGCTCCCCACCTTGGACTTTTCCAATCTCAGTCAGTATCTCCTGGTCCCAAAGTTCAAAATGTTGACTCTTCACAAGCTGTTACCTATGACAATCCCTCAGGCCCTTGTGGTCTCACTATTTATTTATTATTTATTTAACATTTATTTATCAAAAAAGTCCAGCTTGGAACGAAGCCAGTTTTCAGTGGTGACCTGGGGAGAAATGCTCTAGACGCATGTCTTTGTAACGTGGGAGGAAACCAGAGTACCCAGAGAAACCCCACACGAACGTAGGGAGGACATGCAGACTCTGCACAGAAGGCACTCCAGCCGAGAATCGAACCAGAGAACCTCTTGCTGTGAGGTGAGAACGCTACCACTGCACCACTGCATCATCCAATAAATATTTATTTATTTACATTTGTTTACCGGGAGAGTCTGACTGGGCCGTAGCTGGCCTGTTTTCAGCAGAGGCCCAGGGAGAAAAGCTCCACAGGTGCAATGTTGTACTAGTACATAAGACAAACTGAGAATTACAGAGAGTTCACAAAATTGCAATTTACACATATATAAAACTGCAGCAATAATGAATTCAGATACATGTGTAGAGATACATAAGATAGTATAATACATAAAATTGACATTTGTAAGTTCATACATTACATTTGAGTAAATACAACAATTATCAACGTAGCATGAGTTTGATTTGGTGTGGTGACAGATAGTAGATAAACGGGGCAAAGAAAGAGCTAAGTATACGAAGTGGTATTGACAGGCCAAGAGATATTGAAACTAGCAATTCAAAGGGAGAAAAAGGAGAAAAGGGGGAGGAGAAATTGGTAGTAGGAAAGGGAAGAGAGCATGTGGTAGGGCAGAGCTAGTGAGGGGTAAGCACGATAGTTAATGAGGTCTAGAGCAGGAGCAGAGCCATGTGTGTTTGAGGTGCTCCCTTAGTAGCTGTTTGAATGTAGAAGTATTGTGAGTATATATTGAGGTATATCATTCCATGCTTTGACAACTTCATGTGAGTATAGGTAATCCCCATAGCTGTTGTTTGACCTACTGACCTTCAAGAGTAATTTATTACTTGGTCATAAAGTTCTGCTGCTAGAGTAGGGCTGAACAAGTTTGTTAATGGATGGACAGTTATCAGGGTGTAGCAGAGTAGAGTGAGTTAGTGCCAGATGGTTATAGGTTAATAGGTTGGGGAGTTCTAACCAACTGAGTTGGTGAAGTATAGTGCATTTATGGAACCTTGCAGGTTGGTGGCGAATCTGGGTACTTTACAGTAGCAGGATTCTAGTTTAGCTAAGTCGTATTTTCTTAGATTGTTCATAGGTGTGTACTAGGCTAATGGCCCTGGAGCCTTTACAAGCCTAGCCCATAGAAGTGCCCTAGCATTGTGCCACCTGACATCAGTCCCCAGTGCATCTGTCAAGTAGTGCCACTGGAGTGATCCCCGGGGTGAACCTTCCATTTCCTATCCACTCATCAAGATTTCTCTTGAAGAGGACCAGTGAGGTGCTCTGCTTGACTTGTATGGGAAGTCCATTCCAGAGCATGGATAGTCTCTGGGTTATGAACCTGTCCTTCCAGCATGTTCTGTTGATTGTGGTAATGAGGTTGAGGTCTCTGGAGCATGTGATGCAGAGGGATTGGGATTTCTTTAGATGTAGCATTTCTCACAGTGCTGGGTCAGACATCGCTTTGTTAATCAGGCAGAGATCGCCTCTTAGTAGATGATATGAGACAGAGAATAGCTGGAATTTTTTGAGTCTGTCCAAGTAGGACATGTGTTTA
The DNA here is from genome assembly GCF_019279795.1 of Protopterus annectens. Classification (NCBI taxonomy): domain Eukaryota; kingdom Metazoa; phylum Chordata; order Ceratodontiformes; family Protopteridae; genus Protopterus; species Protopterus annectens. The sequence continues at coordinate 1,207,075,056 of NC_056726.1, forward strand.
AGGCCTAGGATCCTCTTCATTAGGTACTTTTGTGGCCTCTCCAGCTGTTGCAGGTGTCTAGTGAGGTACATGACAAATGGGGCATTATACTCTATGATTGGTCTAATGAGGGAAGAGTAGAGAGAAATGGTGACCTCTTTCTTCCTGGATGCAAAACCCTTGGTAATGAGATGAGCCACATAGAAGGACTTTCTGACCACAGTGGCAATGTGGTGGTCGAAGGAGAAGTTGCTGTCAACCTGTGTCCCCAGGTCTCTTATAACTCCTTCAATGTTCAGTGGGCTCCCATCGATGTGGTAATTATTGGAAACTGATTTTTTCCCAAAGGGGATGACGATGCATTTTTTGGCATTAAGCTTAAGGCCATGGTTTTGACACCAGTCATTGGTCTCAGTGAGGCCTTTCTGTAGGATGTCTGCATCACTTGGGGAGTTAATAATGGCTCCCAGCTTGCAGTCGTCTGCAAACTTGGTCAGCCAGAGTCTCTTCTTATTGGCCTGGTCTTTTAAGAAGTAGATGCCAAACAGGAGAGGATCCAGGACCAATCCCTGTGGGACTCCACTCGTAACTGGTAGGCAGTCTGACTTGGAGTCCGCTACTTTCACACTGTGGCTTCTATCTCTGAGTCAATTTGCAACCCACCTAACAATATAGGGGTTGATGCCTAGTTTGGTGAGTTTATCAATAATTCCTGAGTGAGGAATGGTGTCAAAGGCCTTGACCAGATTGAGGTAGGCTGTATGAACTGCCTTACCCTCATCCACAGCTCTGGTGACTGACTCACCAGGTTGAGCAGGCATGATCTACCTTTCACAAAACCAAATTGCGTGGGATCTAGAGTTTGGAGATTCCCTATATCCTTGTTAATTAGGTCCATGATGATGCGCTCCATAGCCTTACATATCAGACTCATCAGGCTAATGGGGCGATAATTTCCAGGGTCTGTAGTTGCTGCTCCTTTATGGAGAGGGATGACTGTAGCAGTGTGTTATTCAGCAGGGACAAAGCCTGAGGTGAGGCTGTGAGTGAACAGGGCACACAGATGTTCACTTTGTAATTCATGTGGAACACAGCCAGGGATATTGTCGGGTTCCATGGAAGCTGTATTCTTGGCCTTGGACAACGCAGCTTTAACCTGTGCTGCAGTAATGCTGGGCATCTGGCATTCTTCCGGTATTGAGATTGGTCCTTTGGGTGGGGGGTAAAGTTGGCACTGAATCTGTCGGCCAGTATGTTGGCAATATCTGTTAGCTCAGTATAGGAGGTACCATTGTGCAGTAACTCAGAGCAAATCTGAGTATTGCTGTGGAGATTCATGATGAAAAAGTTCCCCTACACATGGTCGAAATCCCACAAAGTCGAAACCCATATGGCCGAGACCATATGTTCGACTTTTGTAATCCCGACCATGTGCAATGGACATCTCCATACAGTGTAGAATGGAAAGATTTCCATTTCTGCACTGTAGTGCGATCTCGGAGTTGGTACATTTAAGTAACGGGGGTGTGGGGGGAGTAGCCCCCACGGGGGGTGCAGGGGGCATAGCCCCCCTGCTAATACTTAGAAAGTGAGTTGCTGTGGTTTTTTTTGTTTTACATGTTCGAAATTGTGGAAGTCGAACGTAAGGTCACGGCCATATGGGTTTCAGCTTTCTGCAGTTTCGATCATGTCTAGTAGACCCGGTGAAAATGGGTGTAGATAGAAGGTGAGTTCTACTGATGGCGTGCCAAGTGGATTCAGTTAAGAAGGGCTTTATTCTATACAGGAAGCCAAGTTTGAGGTGCACTTTCTTGATAACTAGGTCTGAGTATTTATTAAATTTAAGGTCCTTGTCTATGGTGACTCCTAGTAGCTTTGTGGAATCAACCGACTCAGTGCAGGTATTATTAGATGAGTAAATGGCAAATGAAGTTAGGTCTGAAGATTTTCTGCTATTGGAGAAAAGCATTAGTTTAGATGTTCATCGTGTTACACTGCTGCAGTCATTACACTTGGGTTATCCTGCCGTCAGGCAGTTCCCCAGTCGGCCTGAGTTCCAAAGTCTTGGTCCGGCGTCAGTTGCTGTCGCCTCCTCCCTGACGTCAGTGAGACAGGGGTATATAAGATGCAGCCGATGCCATTTTCTTCAGTCTTTCTTGCCGCACGGTGCCCGAAGCAAAAGCAGTTCGCAAGTGCCTGTCGGCCGTCTCCTGAGATTTTCATTCCGAATCCAGAACCGAAGTCTTCTACAATGCTAAGTACCCCGTTGGGGAAACTTTTTCTTGCCTCAGACCGATGTCAATAAAAGTTAATAACTGTATTTCTTGTGGGAAGCAAATACCTCATAAGGACTTCCATTCCTATTGTATCCCATGCCTAGGCCCTGACCACGACGTCACTGGTTGTCGGTTTTGTGCTAGGTTTAACAAGTGCACTATTAAACGTCTGTTTGATTTTGCCCGACATTATTTTGGTAGAAAATTCAATTATACCATGCCATCAGAACTTCCGACGACCGGAATACACAAAAAGCGCAAAGACAAGGATAGGCATCCGAGGCCCAAAACTGATGACGAAACCTCTTCTAGGCCAGTCTCCGGTTTTCAGTGAGGTGCCTTCACAGCCCCTGACGACCGCTTCTGTAGAACCACAAGCCGCCTCTGACTCCCACGTGGAGATGGCTGGGCCTTCGGACACACAAGTTCTTCAGCCTACCGAGACTAACCTTTCAGAGGGATCCGGAGTAGCTGAGCAATCCACAGCTACAGAGGGTGTCTTCAGACCTACTTAGTTAAGCATTAAACCCTCAGCTAAGTCTAAGCCTCCTTTAAAATCAAAGAAACAAATACAGCATTCTCCAGGACAGGCCTCCATGCCTAAGAAACAAATGCTCAGAATGGCCGAAGATCTAATCACTCTGATCAGGGGGTCCCATCCCCCTCCTGATAAAAGGCCTAGACAGGATACAGACTGTGACTCTTCCGACCAGGTGTCCATCTCTTCCGATTCATCCTCAAACCTAGGATACTGTTTACCCCCTTATGAGGATTCTGATGCTGTGGAATCAATTCCATCAGCCTCACCGCCCGAGGACTACTCCTTTGGGGAAACCCTACATACCATGAGGGAGCATTTCCACTGGGAAGGCCAGGATTATTCAGAATCCAAGAAAAGGCTCAGAGATTTCCTTTTATTACCTCAACACAGACCCCTTGCTATTCCGCCAGTGTTAGATATTGTGGATGATGTGTATACTGAATCCAGCTTAAATCCTGATACCTTACCTCCAGCCCCTGTTAAACCTGACAGATACTACAGAGTCCCTGACTCACATACATTTCTGTATAAAAGCCCGGTAGCTGACCCTGAAACTATTTCTCAGGGACCCAAAGGAGTTAAGGCCTCATCAGCCAAGAATCCAGTTCCCTCTGACAGAGATTCCAGAGCATTAGACAGATGGGGAAAGAAAGTATATACGTCTGCAACTTTAGCAATGAGAGCCTTAAATTGCCAGTTTCACATGCTAAAATATCAGCAGTTTTTACGGTCTCAGTTAAAACAAAAAATGCTTCCCGAATCAGATCTTCCTAATTTTAAAGAAATGCAGGATTTATTGCATGCAGCTGAACAAGTGAGAAAGCATATTTTGCAATGTGGTTTTGATTCTCTAGAGGCCCCTTGCAAAGCAGCAGTTACAGGCTCTGTCATTAGAAGACATGCTTGGTTAAAAGAACATACGTTACCAGATCATGTTAAAGCAAAATTATTGGATGCAGCTTTGCAGCAGGATGTGTTATTTGGAGTTAAGGCAGAAGAGGTATTAAAGAAAATGAAGGATAAGGCAAAATCTATGCAAACGGTGAATGATTTTTTACAGGTTCAGCCTCCTAGATTTAGCAGAAACTGGCCCTTTCCAATTACAGACAGACCTCAAAGGGGAAGATACAGACGTCCAGGAGGTAGAGGTCAAGCACAAGGTCCTTACAGGCCTCGACAATGGGTTGCATCAGGCCAGAAAGAAGGGGAAGACAGGCCCCAACCATATAAAAAGCAGCTCCAATGACTTCCACTACAGCTGCCAAACAAATCCTTCTTGGCAGCCCCCTTGGGAGGAAAACTGGCACTCTTCTACCACAATTGGCAAATGATCACCAAAGACAAATGGGTTCTCAGCATTGTATTTCAAGTTTACAGGTTCCACTTTCACACTCTGCCAAGGTTAAAAGGAATGCCAAATCTGCCACCAAATCAATAGGCAGAGGCACAAAAACAAATTACAGCACTCATGGATATGAGAGCTATTCAAAAGGTACCATCACAGGAGCAAGGACAAGGATTTTACTCAAGACTCTTTCTGGTACCCAGAAAGGACAAAGCCTGGAGGCCCATTCTGGATCTTTCATCTCTAAACACTTACCTGGATGTTCCGAAATTCAAAATGTTGACATTACAGCAGCTTCTTCCCATGCTGGGCAAGAAAGCTTGGCTCGTGACTTTGGACCTCAAAGAGGCATACCTGCATGTCCCTATCAGACAAAACTGCAGAAGATACCTCAGATTCATAGCTGGTTCAATGCACTACCAATTTTCTCTACTGCCCTTTGGCTTATCTACTGCACCCAGGGTCTTCACAAAGTGCCTGGCACCAGTAATTGCATTTTGCAGACAGAAAGGAATTCAAATGTATCCGTACCTGGACGACTGCCTGATTCAAGCAGAGAGCAAGGACATTCTTCTAAAGCATCTGGCGTTTGCAAAAAAGTTATTAAGTTGCCTGGGGTACACAGTAAACGAAAATAAATCAAAACTAGTGCCCTCACAAGAGATTATATTCCTGGGTGCCAGCTTGAACACAACGGCCCAGATGGCTTATCTCACGCCAGACAAACAAGGACAATTGACTTAATACTTTCAACTGATGGCAACAAAGACCCAACTCCCTGCAAGAAAAATTCTGCAGGCCTTGGGTTACATGGCATCCTGCATACTACTAATTCCATACGCCAGACTGCATATGAGGAAACTAGAATGGTACCTAAAGAATGTATGGTCTCAACACTGTCAAAGTTTGGAAACAGTTATACCACTAATCCCTTGCCTTCAACAGGAGTTTCAGTGGTGGGCTCAAGCTTGTCACCTCAACAAGGGACAGCCTTTTACACAACCCACAGCCAGGCAAACACTGACAACAGATGCATTGGATTACGCCTGGGGAGCACACATGGCAGGCAAATGTATTCAGGGCACGTGGCCCGCAGAACAAAGGCATCTTCACATCAATCAAAAAGAGATGCCAGCTGTACAAAATGCGCTTATAGCTTTCAAGGACCTGCTGCATCCAGAACAACTACTACTAAAGACAGACAACACCACAGTTATGTGGTACATAAGCAAGGGGGCACTCACTCCTACCCCCTATGCAGCCAAGCTATGACCTTGTGGAACACAGCTATAAACCTTCAAGTTCATCTGCAAGCACAATTCCTGCGAGAAGAGAAAAACACACTGGCAGATGACTTAAGAAGAAACATCATGGATCCCCACGAATGGGAGTTGAATCCACAAATATTCAGAATGATAACACAGAAATGGTGGAGCCCAGACATAGATCTGTTTGCATCACCAATAAACTGCCAGCTACAAAAAATTCTGCACAAGGAGTTACCAACCACAAGCATGGAAAGTGGATGCCCTCTCATTCAGCTGGGAGAACCTACTAGTATACGCTTTCCCACCACTACCTCTCCTGCCAAAGGTACTCATAAAAGCCAGGCAGGAAGAGCCAAAGATGATCCTGATTGCACCAGACTGGCCACGCCAGCACTGGTACCCAATCTTAAGGAGCTTAGCACAAGAACCACCCTGGATTTTGCCTCAAATCCCACATCTGCTGACTCAGCACAACAAACAAATACTACACAGCCAGCTAAAGACCTTAAGCCTAGCTGCATGGAAGATTCCTTAGTCAAGCAAGCAATGCCTCTCTCCAGAGCTGTTATGGATGTCATTCTGGAGGCCAGAAAACCTAGTACCAGGAAAGCCTATTCGGATAAATGGAAGAGATTCTGTGCCTGGAACCAAGCTCACAGCCTTGACCCTCTTGTCCCAAACATTCCTCAGATACTACAATACTTAACTGAGATGCTGGACAAAGGACTCTCCTTCTCATCCATCAAGATCCACGCCTCTGCCATCTCTGCTCATTACAAAACGGATCCACCAATTTTCTTTAATCCTCTGTTAAAACAGTACTTCAGAGGGGCTAAAAACATAAGACCGCCCCGTAGAGCACCTACTCCAACTTGGGACCTCAACTTTGTTTTGGAGAAGCTAACTTTACCTCTTTTTGAGCCAGCCAACACAGCAGAATTAAAATATATCTCATGGAAAACTGCTCTGCTCCTGGCAATAACATCAGCACGAAGAGTTTCAGAATTACAGGCACTAATGGCAGTGGAACCTTTCCTCATTTTCCACCAAGACAGGGTGTCTTTAAGAACTAACCCTACTTTTATGCCAAAGGTAGTATCCAGTGTGGCTCTAAACCAAACTATTCACCTGCCAACTTTTTATCCTAAACCACAGAATAAAGGGGAGAGACTACTGCACTCTTTGGACATTTACAGGCAGTTACGCTTCTACTTGGACAAACCCAAAGTTTTCAGAAAATCTGAGCAATTATCGGTAGCATATGCTGCAGGAGCACAGGAAAAAGCCATTTCAAAATGGACTATTTCAAAATGGATAGGACATTGTATACAATGTTTATCGTGTTTCACTGTTGCAGTCATGACTGTATGGTTCTCCCCTGCCGGCAGGCAGTCCTCGGTCGGACAGAATCCCAAAGTCTGGGTCCGGCTTCGACTGCTCAGCCATGCTCCCTGACATCAGAGTGCCAGGAGTACAAAGCTGGCAGCTGACGCCATGTTCTCCAGTCTTTCTTGCTGTGCGGTGATAGCAGTTCGCAAGTGCCGGTCGGCTGACTCCTGACAGTTTTTTCTAAACGTACTTCAGTCCGAAGACTTTCTTCTCCTACTCAAAGCTAAGTACCCCGTTGGGGAAACTTTTTTCTTGCTCCAGACCGATGTCAGAAAAAGTTAATAATTGTATTTCATGTGGGAAGCAAATACCTCATAAGGATTTTCATTCTTACTGTATTCCTTGCTTAGGCCCTGACCACGATGTAGCTAGTTGTCGGTTTTGTGCTAGGTTTAATCAACGTACGATTAAACGAAGGTACGATTTTGCATTTCATTACTTCGGTAGGCGTTTTCATTACAAAATGTCGGACACGCTTCTGGCTACCGGAGTTCACAAACGACGCAAGGTTAAAGACAGGCCTCCGAGGTCCAAATCAGGCGATATTGTACAAGCAGAGCCAGCTTCAGGTTCGGCCGTCATCATTGAGGCGCTTTTGCAGCCCCTGTCGTCGGCCATTTCGGAACCGATGGCCGAAACGGACTCCCACGAGGAGCCAACTAGGCCTTTGAATATTTCAGTTGCAGGACCTTCGGACAATGCTCCTTCGGATGGGTCCGGAGCCGCTGTGCAGGTACCGGCTTCCGAAGGAGTTTTCAGGCCTACTCAGCTTCTAATAAAGGCAAAGCCAAAGACAAAGGCAAAGACTCCTTCCAAATCAAAGACTACAGCCCAGGCCTCTTTTGATCCGGGACCCAAGTCTCAGAAACAGTTACTTAAGATGGCTGAGGACTTACTATGATTAGGGGTTCACATCCCCCTCCAGATAAAAGGCCAAGGCAGGAATTGTATTATGACTCCTCTGATCAGGCTTCTGTTTCTTCAGTTTCTTCTTCTAACCAGGATTATTCTTTCCCTCCTTATGAGGATTCTGATGCTAAGGAATCCATTCCTTCAGCTTCTCCCCCTGAGGATTTTTCTTTTGGGGAAACTTTACATGAAATGAGGGAACATTTTCACTGGGAAGGACAGGAGTACTCGGAATCTAAGAAAAGACTTAGGGATTTTCTTCTTCTTCCCCAACATAGACCCCTGGCTATCCCTCCTATTTTGGATATTGTGGATGATGCTTTTTCGGAGGCTAACTTAACTCCTGACTCTTTTCCTCCAGCTCCTCTTAAGCCAGACAGATATTATAGGGTTCCTGATTCCCACCAGTTTTTATACAAGAATGCTACAGCTGATCCTGAAACCATTTCTCAGGGCCCTAAGGGGGTTAAGGCCGCTACTGCTAAAAACCCCATTCCCACTGAGAAGGATTCCATATCTTTAGAAAGATGGGGCAAAAAAGTGTACACTTCTGCAACTTTATCTATTAGGGCTTTAAACTGTCAGTTTCATATGCTGAAATACCAGCAATTTCTTCTGTCTGTTTTGAAACAAAAGCTAACTTCCATTTCCGCTTGTGCAGATGATAAGGAATTACATGACTTAATGCATGCCACTGAACAAGTTGGGAAGCATGTTTTACACTGTGGTTTTGATGCCTTGGAGGCTTCTTGTAGGGCTGCTGCCTCTGGCACAGTCATTAGAAGGCATGCTTGGTTAAAGGAACAAAACTTGCCAGATCAAGTAAAAGCTAAGTTATTGGATGCTCCTGTTCAGCATAATGTTTTGTTTGGATCTAAGGCTGAAGAGGTGATAAAGAAGATGGAGGACAAGGCAAAATCCATGCAAACGGTTAAGGATTTCTTACAAGTACAGCCACCCAGATTTAGTAGGAATTGGCCTACTAAAAATTGGTCCTTTCCCAATTCAGACAGGCCTCAGAGGATACAGACACTCCCGAGGAAGGCCCCAAACGCAAGCCTCTTATAGACCTAGACAGTAGACTGCTTCCACCCCTAGGGGAGGAGAGGACAGGTCGCAAGCTCATAGAAAACAGGCTCAATGACTCCCTCTGTTGGACTGCAGGAACTTCTTGCCTGGAAGCCCCTCTCGGAGGAAAACTTTCTCTTTTTCACCTAAATTGGACTCATATAACCCAAGACAAGTGGGTTCTGGATGTGGTTTCAAGAGGTTACAGATTCCATTTTCATACCCTACCAAGACCAAGCGGATGGCCAGATCTACCAAAACATCAATGGTTAGAGGCCTTAAACCAGGTGGAAGCCCTCTTGGCTATGAAAGCCATAGAACTGGTTCCACTTTCAGAAATGGGACAAGGTTTTACTCAAGGCTCTTTCTAGTCCCCAGAAAGCAAAATTCATGGAGACCCATTCTGGATCTGTCAGTCTTGAACACTTTTCTCGAGATACCAAAATTCAAGATGCTTACTCTACAGCAGCTACTTCCAATGCTGACCAAAAATGCATGGATGGTAACTTTGGATTTAAAGGAGGCTTATTTACACATTGCCATCAGGCAGGAGTGCAGAAAATACCTCAGGTTCAAGGCCGGATCGAGGCACTATCAATTCTCTGCGCTGCCCTTTGGATTGTCTACTGCGCCCAGGGTCTTCACCAAATGCCTGGCTCCAGTAGTAGCTTATTGCAGACTCAAGGGAATTCAAATTTACCCTTATCTGGATGACTGTCTTATTCAGGCAGACAGCAAGGATGTCTTACTCCAGCATCTAGAATTTGTTTAGAACCTTCTCAAGTTCGTGGGATTCACTGTAAACATAAAAAAGTCAAATTTGACACCCTCACAACAGATAACTTTTCTGGGTGCTCTTCTAAACACAACAACCCAGATGGCATTTCTGACATACGAAAAACAATTACAGCTGGCTTCAACTTTCAAAACCTTGGCATTATTAACTCAGCTATCTGCAAGGAAATTCCTGCAGGCTTTGGGTTACATGGCCTCCTGCATCCTTCTCGTACCATATGCAAGACTACATATGAGGAAAATACAGTGGTACCTAAAAAGTGTATGGTATCAGCATTGCCACAGTTTAGACATACAGATCACCGATGTTCATCGTGCATACAGCTGCAGTCATTACAGATGGGGTTATCCTGCCGTCAGGTGGGTCCTCGGTCGGCCGAATTCCAAAGTCTAGGTCCGGCGTCGGTTGTCGTCGCTTCTTCCCTGACGTCAGTGCGGCAGGGGTATAAAAGAGGCAGCTGACGCCATCTTCTTCAGTCTTTCTTGCTGCGCGGTGCCCGAAGCAGAAGCAGTTCGCAAGTGCCGGTCGGCCAGCTCCTGAGATTTACGAAAATATTTCAGCCGAAACTTTTCTTGCCTCAGACCGATGTCAGACAAAGTTAATAATTGCATTTCATGTGGGAAGCAAATACCGCATAAGGATTTCCACTCTTTCTGTACACCTTGCTTAGGCCCAGACCACGACGTCTCGGCCTGCCGTTTTTGTGCTAGATTCAACAAGCGCACTATTAAGCGCCGGGCAGAGTTCGCCCTTCACTATTTTGGTAAAAAATTCAATTATATTATGTCGTCGGATACTCCGACACCAGTTTTGAGTAAAAGACACAAAGATAAGGATCGACATACGAGGTCCGCACCGACTACTGACACCACGCTAAGGCCGACTACCGGTTCTCCGGTTCTCAGCGAGGCGCCTACGCAGCCCCTGAGTACCAATGACACAACATTACCGGTGTCTTCAGTACCCGAGGTCGCAGGCTCCTCGGTCCCCATTCCTACTACAGATACCGACGCCACTCTTGGCGGGGAAACTCAGAGTTTAGACAGGCCTGCCATTTCTCAAGGGGTCTTCAGGCCTTCCTCCTTCTCTATTAAAGCTTTCACTAAATCTAAAGCAGCCATGAAAACCAAAAAACAGGGATCTCAGACCCCCTCTCAAGGCCCCATGCCTAAAAAACAGATGCTCAAAATGGCTGAGGATTTGATTACTCTTATCAGGGGTTCTTAACCCCCCTCGGACAAAAGGCCCAGATTAGAGGAAGACTACCCCTCCTCAGATCAAGCCTCTATTACCTCTGAACATTCTGAGAACCAGGACTGTGCCTATTCTCCTTTTGAAGACTCTGATGCAGAGGAGTCTATTCCCTCGGTCTCCCCCCCTGAGGACTACTCTTTTGGGGAAACCCTACATACATTGAGGAAACATTTTCACTGGGAAGGCCAAGATTACTCAGATTCCAAGAAAAGGCTCAGGGATTTCCTCTTGCTCCCCCAGCATAGGCCCCTGGCTATTCCTCCTGTTTTAGATATATTGGATGATGTGTACACAGAAGCCAGCCTTAATCCAGATTCTTTACTCCCAGCTCCTGTTAAACCAGACAGGTATTACCGGGTTCCTGATTCACACCAGTTCCTATACAAAAGCCATACTGCTGACCCAGAAACTATTTCACAGGGTCCCAAGAGAATTAAGGCCTCTACTGCTAAAAACCCATTACCTTCAGAGAGAGATTCCAGAGCTTTAGAAAGGTGGGGGGAAAAAGGTGTACACCTCGGCTGGGGGAAAAAGGTGTACACCTCGGCCACTTTAACCATGAGGGCATTAAACTGTCAGTTCCATATGTTAAAGTATCAACAGTTTTTGTTATCTCAGTTGAAAAGCAAAATGACACAACCAGAACAACCAAATTTAAAAGAGTTGCAGGATTTGTTGCATGTTGCAGAGCAAGTGGGTAAACATACCTTGCAGTGTGGTTTTGATGCTTTAGAGGTGTCATGTAGAGCTGCTGTTACTGGGTCTGTTATACGTAGACATGCTTGGCTCAAAGAGCAAGCCTTACCAGATCATGTCAAAGCTAAATTATTAGATGCACCTCTTCAAAAAGATGTATTGTTTGGTGTTACAGCTGAGGAGGTACTAAAGAAAATGGAGGAAAAAGCAAAATCAATGCAAACAGTGAAAGATTTCCTGCAGGTACAACCTCCACTTTTCAGTAGAAACTGGCCTTCAAAAAATTGGTCCTTTCCAGCCACGGACAGACCTCAAAGGGGCAGATACAGACGCCCAAGGGGCAACCTCAAGGATCTTTCAGAGCCAGACAGTGGCAAGCACCAACCCCAAGAGGTGGAAAAGATAGATCACAGTCATTTAGAAAACAGACACAATGACTTCCCCCTTTACCTGCCAAGCAAAGCTTTAATGGCAGCACCTTTGGGCGGAAAACTGGCATTATTCTCAAAAAATTGGCATATTGTTACAAAAGACAAATGGATTCTGGACATTATAGACAGAGGCTACAGGTTCCACTTTCACACCCTTCCAAAAATGAGAGGCATGCCAAACCTGCCACAAAATCAAAGGGCAGAGGCACAAAAACAAATTTCAGCTCTCATGGACATGAAAGCGATTCAAGAGGTAACTGCAAAAGAACAAGGTCAAGGGTTTTATTCCAGACTATTCCTGGTACCAAGGAAGATTGGAGACCTATCTTAGACCTATCCATCCTAAACACATATTTACAGGTACCAAAATTCAAGATGCTCACATTACAGCAGCTTCTTCCCATGCTGGGCAAGGAGTCTTGGCTGGTAACATTGGACCTCAAGGAGGCATACCTGCATGTCCCTATCAGACAAGATTGCAGAATATACCTCAGATTTCTTGCAGGTTCAACCCATTATCAATTCTCTGCATTGCCCTTTGGCTTATCTACTACGCCCAGAGTGTTTACGAAATGCCTGGCATCAGTAATCGCCTACTGCAGACTACAAGGAATACAAATATACCCATATCTGGACGACTGCCTGATCCAAGCGGACAGTAAGGACATACTTCTGAAACACCTGGCGTTTGTAATAAAACTGTTGAACTTTCTGGGATACACAGTCAACAAAAAGAAATCAAAACTAATACCCTCTCAACAAATAATTTTCCTGGGTGCCAGCTTGAATACAACCACCCAGATGGCCTACCTCACGCCAGACAAACAAGGGCAACTGTCTCAATACTTCAGCAAAATGGCAACCTTCACCAGGCTGACTGCAAGAAAAGTCCTGCAGGCTCTGGGATTTATGGCATCTTGCATCCTACTAATCCCATGTGCAAAGCTGCATATGAGGAAACTTCAATGGTACCTAAAAAACTTATGGTCTCAACACAGCCACAGCTTGGAAACAATTATACCACTCATTCCATGCCTTCAAAAGGTATTTCTGTGGTAGGCTCAAACATGCCAAAGAAACATGGGTCTCCCTTTCTGCGTACCTCAAGCAACTCAAATCATCACAACAGACGCCTCAGACTACGCCTGGGGGGCACACATGACAGATCAGTGCATTCAGGGAAAATGGTCCCAAAAAGAGAAGCACCTACACATCAACCAAAAGGAAATGCTAGCCGTGCAAAATGCTATTATGGCCTTCAAAGACCTTCTGCATCCAGGACAGCTATTGATAAGGACAGACAACACCACAGTGATGTGGTACATAAACAAACAGGGGGGAACTCCTTCATACCCCCTGTGCAGCCATGACCCTATGGAACACAGCACTGGAATTGCAAATTCATCTACAGGCACAATTCCTGCCAGGGAAGGAAAACACACTGGCAGACAGCCTAAGCAGAAATATGACAGATCCACACGAATGGAAGTTGCATCCTCAAGTTTTCACAAAGATAACTCAGGCATGGGGACAGCCAGACATAGATCTCTTTGCTACCCACAGAAATTACCAGTTGAAAAAATTTTGTTCAAGGACCTATCATCCACAGGCCTGGAAAGTGGATGCACTTTCTTTCAATTGGACAACGTTGACAGTCTATGCCTTTCCGCCTCTTCCTCTGCTGCCCAAAGTTCTATTAAAAGCCAGAGCAGAGAGGCCAAAAATGATTCTCATTGCTCCAGACTGGCCAAGACAACACTGGTATCCGCTCCCGAAGAGCCTGACACATTCCCCACCATGGATCCTACCTCTAGTCCCTCTTCTGTTGTCCCAGCACAACTACAAGAATCTTCACAGCCAGCTCAAAACCCTAAATCTAGCTGCATGGAGAATTCCTTGATTTCCCAACAGACCCTCCTGTCCAAGGAGGTGCAGGATGTCATCTTGGAGGCCTGAAGACCTTCTACTAGAAAAGCCTACTCCGCCAAATGGAAACGATTTTGTGCCTGGAATCAAGAAAAGGGCCAGAATCCCTGGGTAATAAATTTACCTCAAATTTTACAGTACGTAGCTGAGATGTTAAACAGTGGTCTTTCCTTCTCCTCCATCAAAATCCACGCTTCAGCCATTTCTGCACAATACAACACAGATCCTCCTTTATTCTCTCATCCTCTCTTAAGACAGTTCCTTAGAGGGGCAAAGAATATAAAACCCCCAAGGAAACCACCAGTCCCTGCTTGGGACCTCAACTTCGTATTAGAAAAGCTGACCCTTCCTCCCTTCGCGCCAGCTGCTTCAACAGAACTACAATACTTGTCATGGAAAATAGCCTTCCTTCTGGCTATCACCTCAGCATGCAGGGTTTGGGAGCTACAGGCCCTCATGGCTGTGCAACCTTTCATCATTTTCCATCAGGACAGAGTTTCCTTACGAACCAACCCTACATTTATGCCAAAGGCAGTATCCAGTGTAGCTTTGAATCAAACTATCCACTTACCTACCTTTTATCCTAATCCACAAAACAAAGGGGAAAGACTACTGCATTCCTTGGACATTCACAGACAACTTCGTTATTATTTGGACAGGACAAAGCCATTCAGGAAATCCGAGCAACTCTTTGTGTCCTATGCTACAGGTGCTCAAGGAAAGGCTATTTCCAAACAGACAATCTCAAAATGGATAGCCCACTGCATACGCTTTTGTTACTCATTTCATGGAAAAACTGTGCCTACAAGCATCAGATCCCACTCCACCAGGGCCACAGCTACCTCTGCAGCTTTCCTCAGGGGGGTTCCTACCAAGGACATTTTGGAAGCAGCCACTTGGAGTTCAGTGCACACTTTCTCCAAACACTATCACCTTCCACTATACTCTAAATCTAGAGCGGGCTTTGCCACAGCAGTCTTGCAGGGCATCCTTGCTCCTCCTAGTTCCACTTAGTGCCTGCCACCCCTACTTATCTTTGGGATTCTTCCCATCTGTAATGACTGCAGCTGTATGCACGATGAACATTGTACAGTTTTGTACCTACCATAAATGTAGATGTTCGAGTGCTCATACAGCTGCAGTCCAGGTTACCCCCCCCTCCGTCCCCTCTTAGAACAGGCCTTATGACAAACACCTTCTCATACAACCTATGTGGGGTATTCCTTTATGGTGTATTTGCTTGCAACTACTGTTTTTTGATTATTCTATATTGCATGATTACATAAGTTTATGTTTTGCCTTCCTTCTGGGGGCAAGACATCTGGGGCAAGAAAAACTGAAGAAGATGGCGTCGACTGCCTCTTTTATACCCCTGCCGCACTGACGTCAGGGAAGAAGCGACGACAACCGACGCCAGACCTAGACTTTGGAATTCGGCCGACCGAGGACCCGCCTGACGGCAGGATAACCCCATCTGTAATGACTGCAGCTGTATGAGCACTCGAACATCTACATTTATGGTAGGTACAAAACTGTACTTTCTGCCTTGTCTTCAAAAGGAATTCCTTTGGTGGTCCAAGGCATGTACTCAAAACAAAGGGAAAGCCTTCAGTCTGCCTCCAGCCAGTCAGATACTAACCACGGACGCCTCAGATTATGCATGGGGAGCCCATTTGCAGGGCAACTGTCTGCAGGGCCTTTGGACAAAGGATCAGAAGCACCTGCATATCAATTTAAAGGAAATGTTAGCCTTTCAGAACGCTGTGTTGGCCTTCAGGAATCTTCTACAACCAGAACAACTACTGATACGGACAGACAACACCACAGTTATGTGGTACATAAACAAGCAAGGGGGATCACATTCCTATCCCCTTTGCAGACTAGCCATGAATCTATGGAACACAGCTCTAGCTTACAAACTGGACCTTCAAGCTCAGTTTCTACCAGGGAAGCAAAACATCCTGGCAGACAGTCTGAGCAGAAACCTGTCAGACCCACACGAATGGATGCTGTACACCGAAATATTCAAGATGATTACAGCAGTCTGGGGATGTCCTCACATAGACCTCTTTGCAGCCCACCTCAATCATCAACTACAGATTTTTTGCACAAGGACATTCCACGAACTAGCTTGGAAAGTGGATGCACTATCATTCAGTTGGAGAAACCTCTCGGGGTATGCCTTCCCGCCTCTACCTCTTCTTCCACGGGTGTTATTAAAGATTAAACAGGACAAGCCCAAGATGATAATTTTACTGGCCCCAAATTGGCCTCGACAGTTTTGGTACCCAACACTGAAAAACGTTTCTCTGGAGCCCCCTTGGGTTTTACCTCAGACTCCGAACCTTCTGTCCCAACACCAGGGTCAAGTTCTGCACTCCCATGTCAAAACTCTCAGCCTGGCTGCCTGGTTAATCCAGGGTCTATGATTCATTCTCTCCTACCCAAGCAGGTTATGGATGTCATTTTAGAAGCCAGACGTCCTAGCACTAGAAAATCTTATGCAGGAAAATGGAAAAGATTTTGCACCTGGATGCAGGCTCAGGATTCGGATCCTCTTATTCCTAACATTCCTCTGATTTTACTTTACCTGACAGACCTCTTACATAAGGGTCTCTCTTTTTCTTCCATAAAGATACATGCCTCTGCTATTTCTGCTCATTATAATACAGACCCTCCAGTCTTTTCACACCAGCTCATGAGACGGTTTCTCAGAGGAGCTAAGAACTTAAGGCCCCCTAGATCTCCACCCATTGCTGCCTGGGATCTCAGCTATGTTTTGGAAAAAACTCACCTTACCTCCTTTTGAGCCTGCTGCCACATCTGACATCAAGTTTTTATCTTGGAAGACAGCCATCCTGTTAGCTCTGACCTCTGCCAGGAGAGTTTCGGAGTTGCAAGCTCTCATGGCTGTGGAACCTTATATTATTTTTCACCAAGACAGGGTGTCTTTAAGGACTAATCCTACTTTCATGCCTAAGGTGGTTTCTAAAGTGGCTTTAAATCAAACTATTCACCTGCCAACTTTTTTCCCCAGTCCTCAAAATAAGGGGGAAAGGATCTTGCATTCCTTGGATGTACACAGACAACTACGTTTTTACCTGGACAGAACCAAAGACATCAGGAAATCAGAGCAATTGTTTGTTTCTTATGCTTCAAGTTCCCAAGGTAAAGCCATTTCAAAACAGACCATTTCTAAATGGATTGCTCATGGAATCAGATTTTGTTATTCACACCATGGAAAGCAAATCCCTACCAGAGCTGCTGCCACTTCACCTGCGTTCCTCAAGGGAGTTCCTACCAAAGACATTTTGGAAGCTGCAACTTGGAGTTCAGTGCATACCTTTTCTAAGCACTACAATCTACCTCTCTACTCTAAGTCTAGGGCAGGCTTTGCTTCTGCAGTCTTGCAGGGCCTTTTAGCCGCCCCCTCTACTTTATGACCACCTCCCTTTTATTCTGCTTTGGGATTCAACCCTACAGTCATGACTGCAATAGTGAAACACGATGAACATAGTACAGTTGTGTACACTTACCATAAATGTAGATGTTTGAGTGTCTTCACTGTTGCATGTCTGGGTTACCCTCCCTCCTGTCCCCCCTTATTTTTTCTTTTGTGTGGTTCCCTTCTTCACCCTTCTTCTGAGGTGTATTTGCAAAGGGTATGGGATTTTACTCATTTTGGAACACCTGACATCTGGGGCAAGAAAAACTGGAGAACATGGCGTCGGCTGCCAGCTTTGTACTCCTGGCGCTCTGACGTCAGGGAGCATGGCTGAGCAGCCGACTCTGGACCCAGACTTTGGGATTCTGGCCGACCGAGGACTGCCTGCCGGCATGGGAGAACCCTACAGTCATGACTGCAACAGTGAAGACACTCGAACATCGACATTTATGGTAAGTGTACACAACTGTACTTTTCTGCTACACATACCATGGAAAACCTGTACCTAGCAGCATTAGATCTCACTCCACCAGGGCAACAGCCACTTCAACTGCCTACCTCAGGGGAGTACCTACCAAGGATATTTTGGAAGCAGCAACTTGGAGTTCTGTACATACCTTCACCAAGCATCACCATCTGCCTCTATACTCTAAATCCACAGCTGGCTTCGCCACTGCAGTGCTGCAGGGCCTTATAACCACCCCTAATGCCTTATAGAACCAGCCACCCTTCCTCAGCTTTGGGATTCTACCCAAGTGTAATGACTGCAGCAATGTAACACGATGAACATAGTACAGTTTTGTACCTACCATAAATGTAGATGTTCATGTGTATACACTGCTGCAGTCCAGGTTACCCTCCCTCCTTCCCCTCTTACTGGCTGGTACGTACCTATGTGTTCTACCCATACTACCTATGGGGAGTATTTGCTGGTAGCTGTAAGTTGTTTTTTGCTTTTCTTATGTATGTTTTATTAGCAATTGGAATTGCCTACCTATTTAGAGGCACCTGACATCTGGAGCAAGAAAAACTGAAGAAAATGGCGTCGGCTGCAACTTATATACCCCTTTCACACTGACGTCAGGGAGGAGGCGACAGCAACCAACACCGGACCAAGACTTTGGAACTCAGGCCGACTGGGGAACTGCCTGACGGCAGGATAACCCAAGTGTAATGACTGCAGCAGTGTATACACTCGAACATCTACATTTATGGTAGGTACAAAACTGTACTTTTTAGATGGATTGAGGATAAGTTGAGTTTAAGGTGAGTTTAGTTTTAGATAAGTTGAGGGTAAGTTGAGAATTGTTAAGGTATCTTTCTATCTCTAGGAAGGATTGTTGGGCTTTAGTGAGAAGAGAAGGTAATGTTGGAGCTGAGCATATGAGAAAGGAGTTGTCTGCATACCGAATTAAGGTAGCATGATGAGTAGCAGAATGTAGTCTATTTGTGAATATGGTAAAGAGGATGGGGCCATGTATAGATCCTTGAGGTACACCAACAGAGATATGTAGAGAGGAAGATAATTCATTTTGCCATCTAACTGCTTGTTGTCAGATAAGTGATGAATCAGGAGAGGGTTGAGTGGGAGAGGTTAAAAGAGGTAAGCTCGTGGATGAGTTTTATATGGGAGACCATATCGAAGGCCTTAGATAAGACAAGACTTAAAAGATGCCTAGTTGCACATTCCAATTCAGAAGTGCCACAGAAGCTGTCTTTGTTTCAGGGCAGGCTCCAGTCACTGTCAGTTTTCAGAACTGCCCTTTGGCTTATCTACCACTGCGACAGTTTTCACAAAGTATCTTGCACCTGCAGTTGCTTCCTGCAGGACCTGGGTCGGGGGGGCAGATGTACCCTTGCCTGGGAGATTATCTGATACAAGCCACAGACTTGTCAAAACTTCTCAAGGACCTAAAGTTCACTGAAGATCTCCTGTCCTCCTTGAGATTCACAATAAATCTCCAGAAATCCAACTCTGCCCCAACCAAAAGGGTAGTTTTCCTGGGGATACTCCTGGACTCTTCATTTCAAAAGGCCTTCTTTCTGCCAAAGTCTTCTTTTTGACAGACTACTTCCAAAAAATCCAGCAAAAACATTGCATCTTGGTCAATGGGTTTTTCCAAGCACTGGGATATATGGCATTATGTATCCTCGTCGTTCCCCTGGACAAGGCTACACATGAGGAAGCTTCAGTGGTACCTCAAGAATGTATGGTGCCAGAGCCCTCAGTCTGTAGAGACTGAGATACAGCTGCTCTCTTGTCTGAAACAAGACTTTGCTTGGTGGATAGAGGCTTGTACCCAAAATTAGGGCCTTCCCTTCAGTTTCACTCTATAGGGTCAAAACCTCACCACAGATGCTTGAGAGGCAGCCTGGGGACTCATTTTCAACACTTCCAATCTCAAGAGAAGTGGGAGGTTAAGTTGAAGGACAGATGCATCAATTGGAAAGAACTTATGGCAGTGTAAAAAGGCCTGAGAGCCTTCAAAGAAAAATGGGAACCAGGGGTACTTTTAGTAAAAACAGCTAATACCATAGTTATGTGGTACATAAACGAGCAGGAAGGTACACGCTCTTATCCCCTTTATTCCCTGTGGCACCTAGCAATGCAAGTCTGGGAAACTGCACACTTTATGTGGTAGCACCTCATTGCACAATACCTTTCAGGAGTTCAAAATGCTCTAGCAGATCACCTCAGCAGAAACTTGATGGGCCACCACCAATGGCATCTGCATCAGGAAATTTTTCTCAGCATGACTCAGAGATGGGGAGTCCCACAGGTAGACCTCTTTGCCAACAAGGAAAATGCTCACATGAAAAAGTTCTGTGCCAGGACCAAACAGAAACCTGCCTGGAAATCAGCTGCTTTTTCCTTTCCTTGGACTCACCTCTTCTTTTTTGTTTGCCACTCCCTTACCCCTTCTGTCTCAAGCGCTTCTAAAGATAAGAGAAGAGGGCCCCAAGGCAATACTGATAGCATCAGATTGACCCAGACAACACTGCTATCTTCTTCTCCTCCTCGAGCTCACCAATCAGTGCCCATGGCTGTTACCTCAGAGAGTAGACCTTCTCACTCAAAAGAATGGAAGGATTGTGCACCCTGACCTTCAGCTTGTATAATTCTGCAGCACCCAACTGCAACATTACCCTAAGTAAGCAAGTGCAGGACATCCTTGGAGAATCTAGAAGGCTTAGCACTAGAAAATCATACTCAGCCAAATGGAAAAGATTCTCTATTTGGTGCCAGAAGCAGCAACTCGATTCCAATTCAGCACACAGTACTATCATCCCAGAGTACCTGGCTAGTGTGGTTGGTAAAGGCCTTTCCTACACCTCCATTACAATTAATGTATCTGTCATTTTGGCCCACGTTCCTAGTTTTCCTCCAGTCTTTTACCATCCCCTATTAAGACAATTTCTTAGGGGGAGTCATTCACAGTATACCTCCCAAGGGGAAACCTACTCCTCCATGAGACCACAGCTTTGTTCTAGAAAAGTTGACTTTGCTTCCTTTCGAACCTGCAGCATCTGCTCCTCTGAAGTTTCTTACTCTGAAAACAACTTTGCTCCTCCCACAAGGATTTCTGAGTTGCAGGGCCTTATGGTGGTGGAACCATTTATTATCTTCTACCAAGACAGGGTTTCCCTCAGAACTAATGCCTCTTTCATGCCTAAGGTAGACACTGATATTTCTCTAGATCAAGCCATTTATCTACCTACATTCTGTCTCAGAACAAAGGGAAAATAATGCTTTATTCTGTGGATGTGTACAGGCAGCTCCGCTTTTATCTGGACAGGACAAAAGCCTTGAGAAAATCTGACCAGCTTTTTGTTACCTTTGCCCCTGACTCTGAGGGGTAGCCAACTTCTAAACAGACTTCCTCTAAATGGATTTCCCACTGCATGTCTTTCTGTTGCAGCCATCATGGCAAAAAAAACAAAACCCTGAAATGATTAGGTCACACTCCAGAAGGGCCACAACTACCTCTGTTGCCTTTCTAAAGGGAGTGCCTACTAAGGACATCTTGGAAGCAGCCACCTGTTCATCTGTGCATACCTTCACAAAACACTACCACTTGCCAGCCTTTTCTAAGTCTAGAGCAGGATTTGCCACTGACATTCTGCAGGGTATCCTCTCCCCTCCTTAATCTCCTTTTCCCCCTCAGTTCAGCTTTGGGAATCTTCCCACACGTCGGGACTACAACAATGAAACATGAACAACATAGTACAGTTGTGTACACCTAACATAAATGTAGATGTTCAAGTGTATTCACTCTTGCAGTCTTTTTTTACTCCCCCCTGCCCTCTTAACCTACAATGTAGCCCACTTATAATCAACTAATCCATCCAAGGCACTCCCCTTGGCTTCCCTGCTGTAAGGGTCCTCTTCCTTAGTTCCCTCATATCTACTTAGGGCTCCTCCTGGTAGAGGACAAAAAATACTGAAATCATGATGAAGGCTGGCTCCCTTTATACCCAAGCATAATGACACCGGTCAGGGCGTCCCCCAGCCTGGGAGGTGAAAGCGTTTTCTGTGGTAGTCAAACCATCTGAGGGCTTTCATGGCAGGGAATCCCACAAGTCAGAACTGCTACAGTGAATGCACTGGAACATCTACATTTTTGGTAAGTGTACACAGCTATACTTCTCTTAGAAATGGCCAAGGGCAATTACCAGACGCTTCTTTACATATTGGGCCTAATCACACACAACAGGGGTTATTTGGTACAACCCAAGTTGAAACATCTTCAACTAACTCCCTAGATGATATCATTTTAATAACTTTTAAGCACCTACTTTCTGAGGACATGCAGTAGGTATTAAAGGAGGCAAAGAAACCTGCTACTAGGAAATCATATACTAGCAAATGGAAAAATAGTTTCTAGTAAGTGCCAAGAGAAAAAACAGTAATCTTTAAAGCTAGTATTTCTCTGGTTCCGCAGTATTTTTGTAAGTTGTTATCCTGTGGCCTTTCTTACTCTCCTGTTAAGGTATTCCTGACAGCCATTTCAGCCTGTTTACCTATGGATCTTCCCTTTCAGTGCATTCCCAGTGTTACATGCCAGGCCACCTAGAAAACAGGTGGCTCCTCCCTGGGATCTTAACTTTGTTTTGAAAAAATTAACTGTTATTCCATTTGAACCTGCTTATCATGCTGATTTGAGGTTCTAAACATGGGAAACAGTTTTGTTGATTGCTCTGACTTCTGGAAGAAGAATATGCAAATTGCAAGCTTTTATGGTAGGTCAGACTCCTCTAATTTTCCAGAAAGATAGATGTTAAGTTGTCTATCTCGCCTTCATTCTTGCTGGATGGGTTCGGAGCCGACCTCGGCTCCGACTCGGCCACTCTAAAAGCTCGAGAGTTGGTTCCACCGGCTCGAGGCTCCCCTTATATCCCACAATGCTAGGCGTGAGTTACCTCAGATCTCGTTTGACGCTACAGCGATCGAGGTGTGTTTTCTACCGGCTCCAGGTTAGTGAAAGTTAGACTAGTTTAAATTCATAAACTTAGGCTAGTTTAGTGTAATTTTCTTTCCCCTTAGTGTAGTGGACTTATTACCCCTTACTACCTTTATCCAGCCCCCTCCTTTTATAAAGAACATATAGTTCTTCCCTAAGGCCTTCGGGCCCTTCCTTCCCTTTCCTTAGGGTGTGTATGTGTTTACTTAGGGAGTTTTATTAACTTACCTTTAGTTTTAAATAATTCCCTTTTAATCCTATCAGTGTAATCTGTGTGTGTGTGTTTTTGTGTGTGATTACACTTCAGGTTCCTTGAGTATGTCCAAGGATACAAAGGTCTCAGGCTTCAAGAAGTGTGACTCGTGCTGTCAGAAAATGTCTCTGACAGACGGTCACACTTCTTGTGTGTACTGCCTGGGACCTTTACACCTGCAGGACTCTTGTGCTGTATGCCATGGCTTCAGCCCTAGAGTCCTGCAGGAGAGAAAAAATAAACTCATTTTGAGGGGTTTAATTAAGCCTGAAGGTTCCCTTCCTGTGTCTTCTGGGAAACCTTCTAAGGCTTCTAAGACCTCGGCTCCAGCTTCAGAGTCGAGGCCTAAGGCTTCGAAGCCTACTGCTTCATCAGCTCCGGCTGGAGCCGATGAGTCTTTGACTGCTGTTTCAGTGGTTTCCTCGGCTCCGGCCGGAGCCGAGGCATTAGAGAGTCATAGGTCGGCTCCGATCATACCATCGGAGCCGACATCTAGAAAGAGATCGAGGTCACCGTCCCTTGGCTCCGTTCATTCGGCTCCAGCGTCTCCCCTGCTGTCTGAACGGAGCCATAGATCTCACTCCTCCAGGTCATCGAGGCTCTCAGATCACGACCTCCAGAGGGTAGTGAGTAGACTTTTGGAGTCCGAGGCACTGGCCCAAATGCTCCAGAGTCCGACTCATCAGTCGATGCCTCAGCTTGTTCCAATAAATATTCCTCCTCCGACTCCTTTGAGCTCGGAGCCGGGGCATCTCGGAACCGAGACTGTGGTAGCGTCGGAGCCGATACATTTGTCTTCGGCTCCGTCGTCTGCTCCGATTTTTTCCTTTGAAGAATCTCGGCACCGGGCTTCCCTCGTCGGCTCCGAGGGGGTAAGTGGCATCGGACCCTTGTCCGACCCCCCTCTCCCTCTCGGTGCTTCGGCGCTGGTGAGTTCGGCTCCGACATCGGCCTCGGAGCCATCTCTGTCGGTGCCGAGGGAGGTTCTCAGCTTCTCGGAGCGGGGACCTCTGGCTCTGCCTGACAGGGGTGCATTCGAGGTCATGCGGAGTGTGTTGGAACCTTGTTCGACTCTACAGTCGGCTCCGTCCGCCCCTCCCACTTCAGTGCCTTTGGTTATGTCGACTCACTCCCTCATCCCAGACCGCAGAGAGCAAGCTCCTCAAGAATCCCCTGTGGGGATCTCATCCTCTTCCGAGGCCTCTCCTGAATTGGCAGGGGAGCCCCCTAGGAAGAGAAAGTGTAAGAGGAAGCACTTAGACTCACCTGAGTCTGTCACCTCTGACACAGATTTAGAGGATTCCGAGGGTTCCCCACGTTCCTCTTTCGCAGACATTCTAGAGATCCTGAAACAGAGGGGAAATTGGCCAGCCCTTAACCCTTCGGAGGATGAATCTGTGTATCTTGAGGCGTTTGGCTCTCGCCCTTCCACCTCCTGGGTGTCCCCCCCCTTTGATCCCCTCATGCAGGTGGTTGCAAAGAAGGCCTGGGCGGCTCCTGATTCAGTGGACCCTACCCCCAGGAGACCCTCCAAATTTATAACAGCACCAACTGACAAGCAATTTCTCACAAAAGGTGTTTCTGTGGATGCTATGGTGGTAGCTGCTGCCACCAAGAAGGAACTAGCTGATCCTTCGGTGCCTGTCCATCCACCTAACAAGGAATCCAGGTCTATGGACAGGTACGGGAAGCGGATGTTCTCGTCAGCGACCTTTGCAATGCGTTCGCTGAACTACCTATGCCATTTTACTCGTCTTCAAAGGGACTTGATCAAGGAAGCGAGTGATGTGTTGAAGAATCCTACAGCTGCGGGTTTTCAGGACAAGATGAACACTCAGCTGGCTACCCTGAACTCCATAGTTAACTCCTCCATGCGCCTCCTTTCTTATGCGGCTGATGGAGCGAGCAGGGCCGCAGGAACAAGTGTGGCCTTACGCAGGCACGCCTGGATGTGGTTATGCAACTTTGCGGACCCCTTTAAAACGTCTTTCACTAATTCCCCGTTTGATGGATCATCTCTTTTTGGTCCTCAAGTGAAAGAAACCTTGACTAGGTGCGAGACAGATGGCAAGACTCTTTCTGCCGTCGGAGTCCGTTTTTCTACTCCTTCTAGGCCTTACCCCAAAGGCCAGAAAAGTGGGAAAATGTGGTTCCATAAACAATCTCAAGGGACTTCGCCTGACGCACAAAGTCGGTTCCCCGCCAGATGCAGAGGGGGGAACAACAATGGTAGACGTCGCCCTAGAGGCAGGGGGGTCCGCAGAACCAGGGAAATCGGGAAGTCTTCTCTGATAAGCCCTTTCAGCATCCCTGAGGTGTTGCCCGACTGCCTACCTTCGGAGGCAGTCGGGGGAAGATTGTCACTGTACCCAAAAGCCTGGCTATCCCTGACTCAAGACAAATGGGTACAGTCCATCATTTCCGAAGGCTATTCCATTCCCTTCTTTCGCATTCCAAACCAATCAAAAAATCCCTTCCAGATGTTCCACCACTCAAAGGGATCTTGCAGCTTTGGAAATTTCAAAGCTGCTTGCAAAAAGAGCAATTCAGCCAGTTCCAGCAGACCAGCAAGGATCTGGAATCTACTCCAGGTTCTTTTTAGTTCCAAAGAAAACAGGGGACTGGAGACCAATTTTGGATCTCAGTATCTTGAACAAGTCAGTCAAGAAAACAAGATTTCGGATGGTCACGCTGCAGTCCATCCTTCCCCTTTGGGAAAGGAAGCTGGATGTGCTTTATAGATCTTCAGGATGCGTACTATCACATAAAAATGAAAAGACGCTCCAGAAGATTCCTCCGCTTCAGGCTGGGAACCAGTCATTTTCAATTCAGGGCCCTGCCCTTTGGTCTCACCACTGCTCCCGGTGTTTACCAAATGCATGGCAGTGGTAGCTTCTCACCTGAGACGACAAGGATTCCAGGTGTTTCCATATTTGGACGACTGGCTCCTCACAGCTCCCACCAAGCATCTTCTTCTAATGGCCAGGGACTACACCTTTCGCATTTGTCGAAATTTAGGCATTTCAATAAATTGCGAAAAGTCTGTTTTGTCGCCTTGTCGTACTATTACCTTCATAGGTGCAAATCTAGACACAGTCAACATGTCTGCGAGACTAACAGATCAGAGAATAACAGACATACACAAAATGGTCTCGCTCCTCTTCAGCAGCAACAGAATCAAAGCCAGGTTAGTTCTAAAAGTGTTGGGGATGATGGCGGCTGCCATACCTTTGCTTCCATTAGCCAGATTCCACATGAGAATCCTTCAATGGATGCTCTTCACGCAATGGTCGTACCAGCAACTTCCGATGTCTCACACCATTATGATCACGCAAACATGCAGAAATCATCTTCTGTGGTGGATGTCTTCCCCTCAGCTCTTATTGGGAAGACCCTTTGTTCCTTCCCCTCCGGTTGCTACTCTGACAACGGACGCCTCCCTGATCGGGTGGGGGGGGCATTATCAGGGCAGAACTGTCCAGGGCACATGGCAACCAGACGAATGCCACTTGCACATAAATGTTCTAGAGATGAGAGCAGTGCTTTTAGCGTTGCAAGCCCTTCAAGACTCTCTTCCCTTGGGAATGATAGCAATCCAGACGGACAATATGTCTGTAGTGTGGTATATCAACAAACAAGGTGGAACCAGGTCCTACCCCCTGTTTCGAGAAGCACTCAGACTGTGGCAATGGACGATTTCTTCTCAGCGATTTCTGATAGCAACGCACATCCCCGGGAAGTCCAATCAAATCGCGGACAAGTTGAGCAGAGCTATCCTCATGCCTCACGAGTGGTCTCTGAAAGACTCTGTTGTGAGAGAAATTTTTCTCAAGTGGGGCCAGCCTTGCTGCGACCTTTTTGCTACTCCCCAAAACAGCAAGTGCAGAGATTTTTTCACCCTATTCCCGTTACCAGGCCAACCCAGCAGAGACGCTCTAGTCCAAGTTTGGCCCCGGGGACTTCTGTATGCATTTCCTCCCTTCCCACTAATCTCTCAAGTGATACAGAAAGCTATCGCTCAGAAGGCTTCATTGATCCTCATTGCTCCGTACTGGCTTCGACAGGTTTGGTTCCCCTTTCTTCATCAGTTTCTGTTGGAGCGACTTTGGCATCTGGACCTAGTTCCAGATCTTTTGATCCATCAGTCGGGTCAGTTTCATCGCTCCCTTCCCTCTCTGAACCTCACTGCTTGGTTCCTCCAATTCCAACCTTAGCCAGGCTTCCTCAAATATCTCACTCTGTTCGAGATATTTTGATAGCTTCCCATAAATCTTCCACTCGAAAGATTTATTTGAGTAAGTGGAAACGTTTCGCCTAATGGGCTCAAGGAAGGGACATAGATCCTTTCACTGCTTCCATCCAAATGGTCCTTGATTTTCTAGCTGAACTCTTCCATGCAGGTTCATCTCCTTCTACTCTTAAAGTTCAATTGGCAGCTATTTCTAACTTTTCATGTGGGCATTTCAGATTCTGACATCATGTCCCACAAGCTTTGCAAAGCCTTTTTGAAGGGAGTTTTTCTACTCAGACCTCCGGTAAGAAATCCTCCTCCTCCTTGGGACCTAAATTTAGTTCTCAGTTCTTTAATTCTCTCTCCTTTCGAACCTGCAGCCTCCTGTTCTTTAAAATTGCTATCATGGAAGACTCTCTTTCTAGTAGCTATTACTTCAGCTAGAAGAGTTTCAGAACTTCATGCACTCAGCTGTCGACCTCCTTATCTGTTGTTCCATAAGGACAGAGTATCTTCTGAACCAACCCGTCCTTTTTACCTAAAATAGCCTCGACGGCTAACCTAAATCAAAGCATTGACCTCCCGGTGTTTTTTCCAGAATATTCTAACAGATCTGAACAAAGATTGCATTGGCTAGATGTTCATCGTCAGTTAAGGTACTATTTGGATAGAACAAAACAATTCAGAAAATCTGACCAGCTGTTCGTCTCTTATGCAGAAGGCAGAAAGGGACTTTCAGTTTCAAAGGTATCATTATCCAGATGGCTAACATCTCTGATTTCCCTTGTTTATGAAATTAGACACCAAAAGCTGCCTAGCAAACCTAAAGCCCATTCTACCAGAGCTTTGGCTACTTCTATAGCCTTTCAAGATAGACTGCCTATTGACACCATTTGTGCAGCGGCTACTTGGGCTACTCCTCACACTTTCATTTCTCATTATAAGTTGGATTTAGCCTCTAGGCATAGAGCTAACTTTGGTTCCACTGTTCTCAAGAGTCTGTTCCGTTAGGCCACCGGGACAAGGTGCTAGGGGCCTTGGTCCCATCCAGCAAGAATGAAGGCGAGATAGACAACTTAACATATAGAAGTTATGTTCTTACCATAACGTTCCATGTTAGTTGTCTTCTTCTCGCCTTCTTCTTGCGTCCCACCCTCCTTCCCCCTGGCCTGGACAGACCTAGAGGAGTTTTGATTGTGACCTCTCTTTCTACCACCTCTTTACTTTAGGTATATGCTCTGCTGTGCATATTTTCCTGGATCAGGATGTAGGTCACCCTTCTCTTCTCCCTTGTTTATAGAGGTGGACTTTGTTTCTAGTTATTCTGCTACTATTATAAGCTGGGCCTAGCTTACAAACGAGATCTGAGGTAACTCACGCCTAGCATTGTGGGATATAAGGGGAGCCTCGAGCCGGTGGAACCAACTCTCGAGCTTTTAGAGTGGCCGAGTCGGAGCCGAGGTCAGCTCCGAACCCATCCAGCAAGAAGAAGGCGAGAAGAAGACAACTAACATGGAACGTTATGGTAAGAACATAACTTCTATTTTCTTTTAGATGTAATCCTATGTTTATGCCTAAAATAGTATTCAAGTTTGCTTTGAACCAAGCTGCCCATCTCCATGTCTTCTTTCCAGAACCCAAAAAGTAAGAGAGAAAAGATTCTGCTATATTCTGGATGCCCACAGAAACCCTGATCAGTTATTCATTTCTGGTGGGACAAGGCTGTGATCATGGCTCATGAGGAGGTATGGCCATCAGTCATAAGGCCCATTGCATTGAACCTCTTTGATGATATGAGACTATCTGGGAAATTGAGCCTGCCTCTGTGTGCAGAAGTAGCAGCTGTCACACTTAGTTTCCTCCTACGGAAGACACAGCTTTGTCAGACTGGAGCACAGCTGAAGATCCTGGCCTTGAGAGGTTAAACACTCAAAAACACTCAGTTGATGTCATATATGTATATGTATATATATATATATATATATATATACATATATAAATATATATATGTGTATATATATATATATATATATATATATATATATATATATATATATATATATATGGGTCTACTAGGCATCATTGAAATTGCAGAAAGCCGAATATATATATATATATATATATATATATATATATATATATATATATATATATATATATGGGTCTACTAGGCATGGTTGAAATTGCAGAAAGCCGAAACCCATATGGCCGAGACCACACCCCCCATAACTTTAATATACCAACTCCAAGATCAGACTACAGTGTGGAAATGGAAATCTTTCTATTCCGCACTGCACGGAGATGTCCGTTACACATGGTCTGGATTTCAAAAGTCGAACATATGGTCTCGGCCATATGGGTTTCGACTTTGTCACATTTCGACCATGTGTAGGGGACCCATATATATATATATATATGTGTGTGTGTGTGTGTAGTTGTCGGGCATTTGGTCAAGTGGACAGTGACGTTATAATGTCAAAGTCACAAATAACACATTCTGTGCATGCTCCGGGCCTTACCCTGGAGAGGACTGATCCAACAGCAAGTATTTCTGTGGGAGACAAGCTCCCTGCACCTCCCACCCCCTGCTACTTTTATCTACTAACTTCAAGGTAACCCATACTCTGATGAAAGTAAATATTCCTCTACCCGGGGATTGTCGATGTTGTAACATGTCAATCAACTGTCTGCACTGACCAAATTATGTTGCTCTAGTGGGTTTCGACATTTTGCTGATTTGATGGATGTCTGACGCCCATAGATGTGTATGTACCATATATGTATATACGCACACCCCCACGCACACACACACACACACACAAACATATATATATATATATATATATATATATATATATATATATATATATATATTTTTTTTTTTTTTTTGCTTTAATTACAGCATTCAGTCTTTTTGAGCACACACCTACCAGCAATTAAAAAAGAGACTCTGATTAACTCCAAACAAAGTTCAGCTATCCTAGTAGGATTTTCCTGACATTTACTCAGTTGCCTGCTACAGCAAAAGCCATGGTTCGCAGATAGCTTACAAAGCATCAAAGGATTCACATTGCTGAAAGGTTTCATTCAGGAGAAGGGTACAAAAAAATTTCCACAGCACTGGATGTACCATGGAACACAGTGAAGACAGTCATCAAAAAGTGGAGAAAATATGGGACAACAGTGACATTGCAAAGAACTGGACATCCCTCCAAAACTGATGAAAAGACAAGATGAAAACTGGTCAGGGAGCCTGCCAAGAGACCTACAGCAACACTGAAGGAGCTGCAGGAATTTCTGGCAAGTACTGGTTGTGTACTACATGTGATAACAATGTCCCGTATTCTCCATATGTCTGGCCTGTGTGGAGTAGGGTTGCAAGACGGAAGCCTTTTCTTACACAGAAAAACATCCAGGCCTGGCTAAAATTTGCAAAACAATGCATCAAGACTCCCAAAAGCAAGCAGGAAATGTGTTATGGTCTGTTGAGACCAAGATTGAACATTTTGGTCACAATTCCAAAAGGTACGTTTGGCGAAAAAACAACATTTCACATCACCAAAAAACAGCATCCCCACATTGAAGCATGGTGGTGGCAGTGTCATGGTTTGGGGTTGCTTTTCTTCAGCTGGAACTAGGGCTTTAGTCAAGGTGGAGGGAATTATGAACAGTTCCAAATACCAGTCACTTTTGGCCAAAAACCTTCAGGTGTCTGCTAGAAAGCTGAAGATGAAGAGGAATTTCACCCTTCAACACAACAGTGACCCCAAGAATACATCCAAATCAACAAAAGAATGGTTTTGCCAGAAGAAAATTAGAGCTGTGGAGTGGCCCAGCCAGAGCCCAGACCTAAATCCAATAGAAAATCTGTGGGGTGATCTGAAGAGGGCTGTGCACAAGAGATGCCCTCACCATGTGACAGATTTGGAGTGCTTTTGCAAGGAAGAGTGGGCAAATTTTGCCAAGTCAAGATGTGCCATGCTGATAGATCCCTACCCAATTAGACCGAATGTTGTAATTAAATCAAAAGGTACTTCAACAAAGTATTAGTTTAAGGGTGTGCACACTTATGCAACCAGCGTATTGTCCGTTTTTTATTATTTATATTTTTCCCCTAATAGAAAAGTTGAAAGGTATATGCCCTGTTCACTACTGTAGTGCGATCCTGGAGTTAGTATGTATAGTAAGGGGTGGGTGTAGCCCCCCACCTATTTTAAATGTTGGAAACCATAGACATGGATACTTACAAGTTGAATGAATAACTCTTTCCAGAAGATAATATATTCCCAAACTATGTGGGGGGGGATACACACCCCACACCCCCCAATGACACCCCCACCTCTCTTCTCACACCCTCTTATCAAACAGTTGCGGAGAGGGGCAACAATTTAAGGCCGCCAAGGAGAGGACCCACCCCTGCTTGGGACCTTCACTTTGTACTGGAAAAGCTCACGCTTCCCCCCTTGAAATTGCAGCATCAGCAGGGTTAAAATTCCTCTCTTGGAAAACAGCCTTGCTTCTGGCCATCACTACAGCTAGAAGAGTGCCTGAGCTGCAAGCACTTATGGCTGTGGAACCCTTCATTATTTTCCATGCTGACAGGGTTTCCCTCAGGACTAACCCTTCACTTATGCCTGAAATGGTGCAGTGTGGCTCTCCATTTGCCAACATTCTTCCCTAATCTTCAAAATAAAGGGGAGACGATCCTGCACTCCTTGGGCATGCACAGACAGCTCAGATTCTACCTTGATAGGACTAAGCCCTTCAGAAAATCTGACCAGTTACTAGTCAGCTTTGCAACAGGGGCAGAGGGCAAGGCCATTTCAAAACAAACAATTTCCAAATGGATAGCACATTGCATCCATTTCTGCTACAAGCACCATGGGAAACCAACCCCTCAAGGGGTCAGAACACATTCCACTAGGGCAACATCTTCCTCTACAGCATTTCTCAGGGGAATCCCTACCAGGGACATCCTGGAAGCTGCTACCTGGAGTTCTATACACACCTTCACCAAGCATTACCACCTGCCTATCTTTTCCAAATCCAGGGCAAGTTTTGCAACAGCAGTCCTGCAAGACGTACTAGCCAGCCCTAACTCATCTTGATTGCCTGCACCCTTCTTCAGCTTTGGAAATCCACCCAATTGTGATGACTGAAACAGTGACACACGAAGAACATAGGACAGTTGTGTACACTTACCATAAATGTAGATGTTTGGGTGTATTCACTTTTGCAGTCCTGGCTTCCCTCCCTCCAGCCTCCTGGTTTCTCTCTCTCCTCTATATGGCTATTACTCACCCCTTTCAGGGGTATTGGTATTGGTGTTTACTTTTTACTGGTGGTGTTTTCCCCACCATAACTTGGCTCCCTGTTTGGGGAGCTCCTGACATTTGGGGCAAGAAAAACTGATGTAATGGCATTGGCTGCCTATTTTTATACCCCTGACGACCTTACGTCAGTCCTGGAGCGATAGCATCCGACGCAGAAATACTAAGTCTCTGGTATTCGGGCCGACTGAGGGCTACCTGCAGGCAGATAACCCAAGTGTGATGACTGCAACAGTGAATACACTTGAACATCTACATTTATGGTAAGTGTACACAACTGTACTTTTTGCAGGTCGCAGGTCAAGTGAACACAATGTTGAAAAAGTGATATCCCTTAATTAGAACTTTACTAAGGGAAATACCCTCTAGGGATGTTTGTGTATTGGGAACACTTTATAAACCATAATTAGACCTGTTCTGTATATGTGTCTCAGTGTATTTGTGTGTTACCAGTGGAGTTCAAGATTTATGAACAGATTACAGGTTTCATCCATATGCAAATAACCATTTCACAAAATGAATGGTGAAAGTAACTATTTCTTGCTGTTGTTTTATTAAGTTTATGGAAAGTCTAAGCTTAGTCTGTGGTCTTAATTTCTGCGTCATTCATATTCTATGAATTAACCAAGCATTTCAAGCTTTATGCTGTCATTACTGAGAGCATTTGTTTTTTTTTATGAGCAAGCATGCTAACTGCTAGGTATATAGTGCCTTGCCATTAGGGGTGCCTTATCAATGTTTTAGCTGTCATAGCTAGTAAAAGTGATATTCTTTACACCATCTGTTAGAGATCAGGCTATATTGCACAGTACTGTAGGCTGCTTAACATAAATGGTGGATCTGAAGTAGTTTACATCATTTGGTCTTCAACCTGTGGGTTATGGATCTGTATCGGATCCAAGCCGGCAACTTTTACTAGCATCAGCTCCAAACTCCTCCCCTTACCCATAATACATCTCCACTGCTTTCCATCTCCAGATCTCATTTGCCACTAATTACTTCAGCATCGTGTCTTCTCCAACTAGTCAGTGGGTTTAAAACCTTCGTGAGTAAATCATTTTTTCTAAATTTCTCTCAGTTAGTGTTAGTATAGGTCACCATTCTCCTCCCCTCGCTTGGTGCGTCGAGTGTTAGTGTTTTTAGGTAGTTAGAGTAGTTTGTTCTGTGGTGTAGGTAGTAGTTTCCCCTCCCTCCTCAGTGTTTTCTGTAGACGAGTGTAGTGAGTGGGTGTGTGTATGTGTGTTATTTAGAAAGAACCTGCTTTTTTGTTAAGGTTAACCTTCTAAAATACAGTATGGCTGAAAAGCTTGTTTTCAAGCACTGCACAGAGTGTGGCCATAAGTTATCACCAGCGGATGGCCACCCTCTTGTGTGTTTTGTGCTTGAGCGTGGCCCACCTGAGTGTGGACTGTAGCATTTGTGCGGGCTTCAACCCCTGCGCCCTTAAGGATAGGAAGGCCAAGTTGGCCCTGAAAGGCCTTCTTCCTCCTTCTGACTCTGTTTCCTTGTCTCCGTCTTCTGTCACAATGGCTGTTGTGGCCACCTCTCCCTCCTCTCTTCCTCTGGCTTCTCCTCCCACCCAGGCTGGGACTCAATCTCCTGTACCAAAGCTTGTGGTAGCGGAGCAGAAAAGAGGTAGAACGAGGGAGAGATAGTCGAAGACGAGGGAAAAAAGAAAGAGGTCCCCAGACCTCGCTTCTCCGAGTAAGACACCATGGATCTGTGAATCCCCTCAGCTCCGATCTCCAAGGTTCTCCCCGGAGCCGGAGGAGACACGTCCAGCCTCTCGGGCCTCTGTGCCCCAACCAGCCAGGTCAGAGTCTGTGGCCTCGTCATGGTCCACCCGCTCCTTGCCAGATATGGATCTGGATAAGATGATGAGGTGATTTATTCATACACAGATCCAGATGGGGGTCTTGCCAGCCCCCCCTCCCTCTGGAGGTGGAGCTGGCTTCCTTTCTTTCAACCCTTGTCTCCTTCTCCGATCCGACCTTCGGGTTCGGATTACTCAGATCCGAGGTTGGCTTTGGTCAGGGGGTCGGTGCCGATGGTAACTGCTTCCTTGACGCCGACAGCTGCCTGGAGCATTTCGGATCCGACCAGCTCGGATCCGAGCTGCTCTCTGAGCCAGTGCTTGGGTGTCGGATCTGAGGGAGTGGAACCTTTTTCAGGGAGGCAGCAGCACAGGAAATTTCCAAGTTGCTAAAAAAACAAGCCATCAAAACTGTCCCCCCAGATCAGTCTGGATCAGGCTTCTACTCCAGGTTCTTTTTGGTGCCAAATAAAATGGGGGACTTGCAGCTCATTCTGGACCTTTCTACCCTGAACCTGTCAGTGCCAAAGAGAAGTTCTAGATGGTCACATTACAGTCCATCATGCCGTACCTGCAAGAGAGTGACTAGATGTGCTCATTAGACCTCCAGGATGCTTGCTATCACATAAAAATGTACAGAAGCTCCAGGAGGTTCATCTACTTCCGGCTAGGAGTCAATCATTGCTAGTTTCGTGCCCTACCCTTTGGTCTCACCACAGCCCCCAGGGTGTTTATCAAAGTGATGGCAGTGGTAGCGGCTCACCTGAGGCTTCAGGGGATTCGGGTCTATCCGTACCTGGGCAATTGGCTCCTCACTGCTCCCACCAGGCTTCTACTTTCCCAAACCAGGATTATTTCCTGACCCTTGCCCAGCGTTTGGGGATCACAATCAATGCATACAAATCTCTCCTAGATCCTGTACGGGTGATAGACTACATTGATGCCAGGATAGATACTCTTCAGTGCAAAATATTCCTGACCTCGGAGAGAGTTCAAAACCCGAAGATGCATGTCTCCCTGCTCTACCGTTCTCATCTTCCAATGGCAAAATCGGTGCTGAGGGCCCTAGGCTTGATGACAGCAACCATAACGCTTCTCCCGTGTGCTTGGTTACACATGAGAATTCTACAGTGAACTCTAGCTGTTCAATGGTCCCTGTTGGAACTGCCATTGATATATCCAATTCAACTCAGTCGAGTCTGTCGGTCATCCCTCATATGGTGGATGAGCTCTGCGGACATTTTGGTGGGACGAGCCTTTGTTCCAGCCCTGCCCCAAACCATAGTGACCACGGAGGCCTCCCAACTCAGATGAGGGGGCATTTTTCGGGCAGGACAGTCCAAGGCCTGTGGTCCCCCATAGAGACCAGCTTGCATATAAATGTCCTAGAGATGAGGGCAGTCCATGTTCTTCATCTCACATTGCTGCAGTCCTAACACTTGGGTAGTCCGCTGTCCCAGTCGGCCCGAATACCAAAGTATAAGGCTGACGTCGGTCAAGGCGCATTTGTCTGACATCAGGACGTCAGGGTACAAATGCGCATGACCGACGTCATATCCTCAGTCTTTTTTGCCGCATGGTCCGATGCAGAAGCAGTTTTGCGAGTGCAGGTTGGCGTTCTGAAATTTTCTGAAGTCGGAGTTTCAGACCGAATCAAAGTTGGCTAAGTACCCCGTTGGGGAATATTTTGTTTTTTTCTTGCCTCAGTATTTAACCGGATGTCAGAAAAAGTGAATAACTGTATTTCTTGTGGGAAACAGATACCTCATAGAGATTACCATACCTTGTGTATACCTTGCTTAGGGCCTGAGCACGGCGTTGTTGGCTGTCGCTCTTGTGCTAGATTTAACAAACGCACTATTAAGAGAAGATTAGATTGTGCCAGGTTAGTTTTTGGGAAGCGTTGTAATTACAACATGCCGTCGGATGCTCCGACGCCCGCTTCGTCTAAAAAGCGCAAGGACAAAGCAGCGAAGCCTAGGGTGGAAGAACCGTCTGTCCCGGACGTCGGTTCTTTAGAGGGCTCGGTGGAGCCGGTGGTTCTACCAGAAGTTCCTTTGGATTCTCAGGGAGAGACTTTACTATTACAAGATGTGTCCTCTCAGGAGGTAGGCCAGGCTGAAGGGGCTTCTCAGGTAACTGTTCTCCCCTCCCTTCCCAAGGTGGTTCGGCCCTCCCCTTCTGTTTCCAAGGCTTCTTCTAGAGGCAGGCCAGGGTTAACTTCAGTGGGGGTCTCCCCTAGTTCTTCAGGGTCTCTGCCTAAGAAACATATGCTTAAAATGGCAGAAGATTTGATTACTATGATTAGAGGTTCTATGCCCCCCCCTGATAAGAGGCCTAGGGTGGAACCTGAGCTTGAAAGTTTTGAGCAGTGTTCAGAGGCTTCTGAGTCTTCGGCTGAAGACTTGCAGGAGTATCCTCCTTATTCTGATTCTGATGTAGATGACTCTACACCTTCGGCTTCTCCTCCTGAGGATTTTTCTTTTCAGAGACTCTTCATTCCATGAGGGAGCATTTTAAATGGGAAGGTCAAGATTTCTCTGATTCCAGGAAAAGGCTTAGGAATTTTTGTTTCTACCCCAGCATAGGCCTTTAGCTATACCTCCTGTTCTGGATGTGGTAGAGGATGTTTTTGCAGAGGCTTCCCTGAATCCTGATTCTTTGCCTCCTGCCCCAGTTAAACCGGATAGGTATTATAGGGTGCCTGAAGCTCATAAGTATCTTTTAAGAGTCCTAGGGCAGACCCAGAAGCTGTTTCTCAGGGCCCTAAAGGTGTTAAGGCTTCTGTTGTTAAAAATCCTGTTCCTTCTGATAAAGAGGCAAGGGCTTTGGATAGATGGGGAAAGAAGGTGTATACTTCTTCCACTTTAGCCATGAGGGCTTTGAATTGCCAGTTTCACATGTTGAAATACCAAAATTATCTCCTTTCACAATTGAAGTCTAAGGTAGATGCTCTGGCGGAAGGTATTGAGTGTAAAGAGTTGCAGGATTTAGTTCATGTTTCTGAACAGGTGGGTAAGCATTCCTTGCAATGTGGTTTTGATGCTGTACAGGCCTCTTCGAGGGTGGCAGCCACTGGTTCTGTTCTTCGCAGGCACGCCTGGCTGAGGGATCAGAATTTAGCTGAACATGTAAAGACAAGGATTTTAGATGCTCCTTTACAATCTGATGTGTTATTTGGTGCGCCTGTGGAAGCAGTTTTAAAGAAAATGGAGGACAAGGCTAAGTCTATGCAGACTGTTAAAGAATTTTTGCAGGTTCAGCCTCCAAAGTTTAGTAGAAATTGGCCTACTAAGGGGTGGACCTATCCTTCTTATGATTCTCAGTCTAGGGGTAGATCTAGACGTGGTAGGGGCAGAGCTCAAGGTTCTTTTAGGCCTAGAACAGGCAGTTCACCTGCCCAGTCTTCTGGTGAGGGCAGGGGTCAGTCCTTTCGTAAGCAGACCCAATGACTTGCCTTTTCAGCTGCCAGAGCCTTCTCGTCTGGCAGCACCTTTGGGAGGAAGGCTGGC
This sequence comes from Protopterus annectens, assembly GCF_019279795.1. Taxonomy (NCBI): domain Eukaryota; kingdom Metazoa; phylum Chordata; order Ceratodontiformes; family Protopteridae; genus Protopterus; species Protopterus annectens. Next base: position 1,207,112,980 of record NC_056726.1, read on the forward strand.
ACTTTTCAAAGAAAATTGGAGTGTTATTACCCAAGACAGATGGGTATTGGATATTGTTCACCACGGTTACAGGTTTTATTTCCATACCTTGCCTCCTTTCAAAGGCATGCCAGACATTCCTCCTATACAAAGAAAAGAGGCTCACAAGCAAATTTCTCTGTTACTCCAGATAGGGGCCATTCAGCTGGTTCCTGTGACAGAAAGGGGCCTAGGATTTTATTCTCGCCTGTTCCTAGTACCAAAAAAGGGGAACACGTGGAGACCTATTCTGGATTTGTCTATCCTCAACACTTATCTGGACATTCCCAAGTTCAAAATGTTGACGTTACAACAGCTTTTACCTCTGCTGGGCAAGGATCACTGGATGGTAACTTTAGATCTCAAGGAGGCTTACCTTCATGTGCCTATCAGACTCAGTTGCAGGAAGTATCTGCGTTTCCGAGCTGGAAATTCCCATTATCAGTTCTCTGCATTGCCCTTTGGCTTATCTACTGCGCCCAGAGTATTCACAAAGTTCTGGCTCCAGTTGTGGCTTTCTTCAGGCTAAAAGGAATACAAATCTATCCTTACTTGGACGACTGTCTGATTCTGGCTCAAGAAAAGGACGAGCTTCTTCAGCATCTGGAATATGTGATAGCAGTGCTAAGATGCCTGGGGTATTCTGTGAACGAAATAAAGTCCAGTCTAGTACCCTCTCAAGACATGTGCTTTCTGGGTGTGAGACTGAATACAGCAGCCCAGATGGCCTTTTTAACCCCGGACAAACAAAAGAATCTTTCCCTTTACTTCCATCAACTATCTCTTCAGTCCGGGCTGACTGCAAGGACAGTCCTTCAAGCCTTAGGGTTCATGGCATCTTGTATTCTGGTGCTTCCCAATGCCAAACTGCATATGAGGAAGCTGCAATGGTATCTAAAAAATGTATGGACACAGCACTGCCAGGATTTGGACACTGTCATTCCAATAATACCTTGCATTCAAAAGGAATTTTTGTGGTGGGCTCAGGAATGTCACCTAAACAAGGGACTCTCTGTGACCCGGCCAGAGGCGAGTCAAATTCTAACGACAGATGCCTCAGACATAGCTTGGGGAGCTCATTTGAATGGAAAGTGGATACAAGACAAGTGGCCTGCCAGACTACAGCATCTACATATCAACATGAAGGAGATGTTAGCAGTCCAGTTTGCATTAATGGCTTTCAAGGAGTTACTTCTTCCAGGGCAGGTGTTGATTCTAACAGACAACACAACTGTCATGTGGTACATCAACAAGCAAGGGGGAACACATTCTTATCTTCTATGCAGGCAAGCAATGATTTTGTGGGAGACTGCGCTCAGCTTGCAGCTAAATCTTCAGGCAAGGTTTCTGCCAGGAGCACAGAACTCCTTAGCAGATGTGTTAAGCAGGCAAATCATGGATCCCCACGAGTGGAAACTGGATCTTCATGTATTTCAAAAATTGACAGTGTCATGGGGAACTCTAGACATAGATCTGTTCGCTTCTCCACTAAACCACCAGCTGCCAAAGTTTTGCACGAAAAGGTTTCATCACACAGCTTGGAAAGTGGATGCTCTTTCGTTCAGTTGGGAAAATCTTCATGTGTATGCCTTTCCACCTCTGCCTCTCCTCCCAAAGGTACTCCTAAAGGTCAGACAAGACAAGCCAAGGATGATTTTGATAGCTCCAGATTGGCCTCGGCAACACTGGTACCCATTACTGAGGAATCTGGTAAGGAAGCCTCCATGGCCTTTACCTTTAATTCCACACCTTTTGTCTCAGAGGGACGGTCATCTACTCAATGTCAAGCTTCACTCTCTTCATCTAACAGCCTGGCATATTCTGTTTTGAACCACAGCAGGTCTCAACTTCCTCAACAAGTTTTAAATGTGATTATGGAAGCCAGAAGACCTAGTACACGTAAAGTGTTTGCAGAGAAATGGAAGAGATTTTTATTTTGGAGTGCAGCAAAGGATTTGGATGTTTCTGAGCCTAATTTGAGTGTGGCTCTTCAATATCTTACTGAGTTACTGGACAAAGGTTTGTCTTTCTCTTCCATTAAGATTCATGCTGCAGCAATTTCAGCTCACTATGATTGTAACCCACCATTGTTTTCTCATCCTTTGTTCAAGCAATTTCTTAGAGGGGCAAAGAACATAAGACCCCCACGTAGAGCTCCTACTCCTGCTTGGGACCTCAATTTTGTGTTGGAGAAACTTACTCTACAACCTTTTGAGCCTGCGGCTACTGCTGAATTGAAATACTTGTCATGGAAGACTGTTTTTTTTTTGTTGGCCATTACTTCTGCAAGAAGGGTTTCTGAATTGCAGGCCCTTATGGCGGTTGAGCCTTTTTTGATTTTTCATAAGGATAGGGTATCATTACGTACTAATCCTTCATTTATGCCTAAGGTGGTTTCTAGTGTGGCTTTAAACCAAACTATTCATTTGCCTACTTTTTATGCAGATCCCCAAAATAGGGGGGAAAAGATTTTGCACACTTTAGATGTACACAGGCAGTTGCGTTATTATTTAAGCAGGACTAGGGATTTTAGGCAGTCTCAGCAGTTGTTTGTTTCTTTTGCTTTGAGTTCTCAGGTCAAGCCTGTGTCAAAACAAACTATATCTAAGTGGATTGGGTTTTGCATTGCATTCTGTTATTCCCATCATGGCAAGGAGATTCCAGCTGGGATTAGGCCTCATTCCACTAGGGCTACTGCCACTTCAACAGCATTTCTAAGGGGTGGCAACTAAGGATATTTTGGAGGCAGCTACTTGGAGTTCAGTGCATACTTTCTCCAAGCATTACCACCTTCCTCTCTATTCTAAATCCAGGGCTGGTTTTGCCACTGCTGTGTTGCAGGGCATTTTGGCAGCTCCTGCTTCATTGTAGTTTAGCCATCCTCCCTTACCTCTGCTTTGGGATTCTACCCAAGTGTTAGGACTGCAGCAATGTGAGATGAAGAACATAGTACAGTTTTGTACCTACCATAAATGTAGATGTTAGAAGATCCACATTGCTGCAGTCCAATTTACCCTCCCTCCTTCCCCTCTGTGTTTAGGGGTGGTTGTGTGGGTGGGGTTCTATTTTTGTAAATTTGTATATATTGTACATATATTGGGTACAGGAGTGTTTGGTGTTTTTTGGTTTTGGCCTTATCTTTTTAGGGTCTTCTGACATCTGGGGCAAGAAAAGACTGAGGATATGACGTCGGTCATGCGCATTTGTACCCTGACGTCCTGATGTCAGACAAATGCGCCTTGACCGACGTCAGCCTTATACTTTGGTATTCGGGCCGACTGGGACAGCGGACTACCCAAGTGTTAGGACTGCAGCAATGTGGATCTTCGAACATCTACATTTATGGTAGGTACAAAACTGTACTTTCTAGCATTGCAGGCCCTTCATGCCTTTCTTCCTCTGGGAATGATTGTTATTCAGTAAGACAACTGTCAGTGGTCTGGTACATCAACAAACAGGGAGGGCCCAGATCTTATCCCCTTCGTCGCGAGGCCATGAGAGTGTGAGAATGGGTGATCTCTACCGGTCACTTTCTCATCGCAACTCACATTCAGGGACGGTCCAACATCCTAGCGGACAGGCTCAGTCTGGCCGTTCTCATGCCTTACGAGTGGTCTCTGAATCTGTCAGTAGCGGAACAGATCTTCAGCGAGTGGGGTCAACCTTGCTGCAGTCTCTTTACATCTCCTTCCAATGCGAAGTGCAGCAAGGTTTTCGCTCTGAACCCCCTGCCGGGGGAGTCCCCCAGAGATGCTCTAGTTCATGCTTGGCCTCCCAGTCTTCTGTATGCTCGCCAGTACCTCTCATTCCGAGGTTTCTACAGAAAGCTCATTGACTGCAGAGCAAAGTGATCCTCATTGCCCCGTTCTGGCCTCGCCAGGTATGGTTTCCCTTCCTTTGGTCTCACCTTCTGGCTCCACCTTGGATCCTAGATCCCATTCAGGATTTAATTTCACACCCTTTGGGGGTGCGTCATCTGAATCTGGACAGCCTAAAGCTCACAGCTTGGCTGCTCCAGTTCCCGTGATTGCTAGGAGTCCTGGACTATCCTCCTCGGTTAGATCTATTTTGGTGGCTGCTCATAAGTCTTTAACCAGGAAGGTTTATCCCAGCAAGTGGAAATGCTTTTTCCTTTTGGGCCTCTCAAAGGAGTCTAGACCCTTTCACGGCTCCTGTTTCTGCCATTCTTGATTTTCTAGCTGATATTTTTCAACACAAAGCTAGTTCTTCTACTGTCAAAGTACAGTTGGCTGCCATCTCTCATTTTCATGTGGGTGAGAATTCTGCCTCTTTAGCCACTTATAGACTGTGTAAAGCCTTTATCAAAGGCACCTTTTTGTTATGCCCCCCGGTCAAAGATCCTGTTCCCCCATGGGACCTTACGATGGTTCTTCAAGCTTTGGTTGCTCTGCCTTTCGAGCCTGACGCAACTGCAGATCTGAAATTTTTGTCTTGGAAAACAGTTTTTCTGTTGGCTATTACCTCTGCAAAAAGGGTTTCAGAATTACAGGCCTTGTCCATCAAAATTCTTTACATGTTTTTTCACAAAGATAGGGTTTCCCTTTGAACCAATTTATCTTTTCTTCCTAAGGTGGCATCACCAGTAAATATCAATCAGACTATCAATTTGTCTGTGTTTTTTTTTTTCCTAATTTTACTAACAAGATGGAATACAAACTCCACATGTTGGATGTTCATAGACAGTTACGATCCTGTTTACACAGGACAAAAAAATTCTGTAAATCAGATCAATTGTTTGAATCCTTCTATAAACCCTTTTTGAGGAAACCTATCTCCAAGGTCACTGTAGCTAGATGGATTTCTTCATGCATCCTGCAGGTCTATAAGGACAGAGGCATGTCTCCTCCAGGTCAAGTGAAAGCTCATTCCATTAGGTCCATGGCTATGTCTACCTTCTTTTGGTCTAGAGTGTCTTTGGATGATATTTGTTCTGCAGCTACTTGGTCCTCAACTCATACATTTATTTCTGATTACAAATTGGATTTAACTTCCAGAAGGAGAGCATCCTTTGGTTCCGCGGTGCTCCGGAATATCCTTCCATGAGGGACTCCCAGGAGTTTTAGTAGCTGAGGACTCTGTCCCACAGGTTGAAGACCAAATGAAATAAACTACTTCAGATAAAGAAGTTATGTACTCACCATAACATTCCATCTGAGTAGTTGTACTTCATTTGTCTTCAACCGTCCCTCCCTCCTTCCCCCGGACCTTGGCATATGATCAGCCTACGGGCTGCAGTGTAGGTCACAAGTAAATCTTTCAGGTCACGTTCTCAGTATAAAGTTCAGCAAACTCGATCTGGGGATGGAAGGCAGTGGAGGTGTATTATGGGTAAGGGGAGGAGTTTGGAGCTTGGAGCTGATGCTAGTAAAAGTTGCCGTCTCGGATCCGATACAGATCCGTAACCCACAGGTTGAAGACAAATGAAGTACAACTACTCAGATGGAACGTTATGGTGAGTACATAACTTTTTTTATCATGTCATTCAACAGGTGTGGTGTTATTCATTCTGTTAGAAAGGGATAGCATTGCCTGTCATAGCATATTAGAAGGGGTTACATTACCTAACAAAGCTCAACAAAATCAAACTTTCTTATCTCACAACCTTCTTGAATAAAAACGTAACCTTGAGAAAAAATAAGAGCTAGTCACCAAATGGGTAGATTTGCACCATATTAATTTATTTTCAGATTGTACAACATACTTAAAGGCAGGAGTACCCTGCACTGCCCATTAGTGGATATAGAGGCAAACTGTGCAGTGTCATGGAGATTGTACAGTAAGTAAGCCTTTCATGGCACAGATTATGATTATTTCAAACAGCAGAGCTACCTTATATAGGTCACCACTTCATTAAATGTACATTGAATTAGTGGATGTTTTAGAAATTCATATTTTTGCTTCATACTTTCTCATACACACTTTTCTTGAACTATACTGTCTGAACAAGTTTTATGAATACCATACTTTTGTAGTAACTTGTAAAAGTAAAACAATTTTTTTAGTTTTATCTACTTGTTACACTGTCGCTGTGGTACAACCCCCCCCTCCCCCCCCAGGAATTTTCCACACCTCTTATTATAGCATCCCAAAGTTTACAGAGTAGAGAAGGTAGATACTTGATTGTGCCATATGTATGAAATCGCATTGTTAGTATGACAAAGTAAAGCAGGTGTAGAATACACCCCCCATGCAAAAAGCATTTGCTTATTTTTGTTCTGCATTTTTGTGCAGAGTATAATCATTTAGTTCACTAAGTTTTGTACTTTTTTGAACTTTGAAGTTTGAGAAAATATGAGTGTCAAGACTGTGTTTTGAGTATATTTTACACTCAATGTACACTATGAAGAAGCTTGGTTTATCTTCACACCATAGTGAAAGGAACATGGTTATCATATGATGAATCAGAATTCAGGACTGTTTCACACAATTCAGGATGAGAAATGATATTTGGCACTTTTTAAAGTTTGTTGTGGACCAAGTAACATTGTATTTAGGAACATTCTTTTCTAGCTTCATAAAAACTGTTGTACTTCAGACAGTACTCTGGGGAACATCATGATACTGGGGATCCAAGCCATGTGTGTTCCATGAATTTGTTTGAGAATATATGCATTCCTTCATGTGGATGTTTACAGTGTTTTAGAACAAATATAAGTTGTGTTTAAAATAGTTTGCAGTTTTATGTACTTTGGCCTGGTTAGTACGAAGTGCTTGTGCCATTCATTTTTAAGTGGATCTTTTTGTGGGAAGCAGTGAAAATGTGTGGAATAGTCTTAGCTTACATTCCTAATACACCTTGTGGTTTGTTCACAGGTGGAACTGGACAGTGTATCTGGAAACCTTGGGTCAGCTGAATCGAAAACCATTAAGATGGCAAAGGAATTGTCTACTGTGGAGTCGCAGCTTAAGGATGCTCAGGTAACTTGCTTTGTTAAAAAGAAGAGGTGCTGGAATGTTCATGGTTTGCTTTGTGTCTGTGGTCTGATTATGGTAATAAGGGAGCGTATATTTTTGTCAAATCTGCTAAAGTCAGATTTGGTAGATGTTTATAGTGCTGCATCTCAAACTGTCAACTCCATGTATGTATGTAATAGGCTTAATAGATTTTATAGGGTGCAGGGCCAGCATAAGCACCTATACAAAAAAAAAACATTGCTGACCTGGCAGTGGCCTCCCTGGAAGCAGTCAAAAGATCTAAATTGTCCCCATTTTGAAATTCATGCTTAGCCCATTTTAATCCCCATGCCTAATGACAGAGAAGACAATTTTTGAATGGAATTGGCAGGAAGGTCTGCATGTTTGCCACCCTAGCTACTAGAGCCATAATTTGCAAGACTTGCGTAGTCCAGTGCTGAGGCAATATTCTGAAACAAATTGTGTATATGGCTTAAAGGATGCAGGATAAGGCACTGAGAGACAGAATCGCCAAGAACACTCTGATAATAAGCAGAATGGGCACCCACCCATTAAAATGTTGGCATGATGACAAGCACATCTATGCTAGGTTGCCTGCTTTGGGTACAGCTGTTCTGTGGAAGAAAAGAAAAGTAGAACCCTTTATGAGAAAAAAAAGCAGTTTGTTGAAAAATGTCTATGATCCTGTGGTGAAAGAAGATGAGCAGTATAGTCTACAGCTCCACAGACAGAAAGATAGATTTAGCTCCTTTTCTTCAAGGAATTTAAGCATCAGCCAACTGTGGCTGCATTCCTTTTTTTTTCTTTCATCCCCTACTCCCCAAAACATCCTATATGGGAGAATGCCCTTTTGTCCATTCTGACTTTCTTCAGGCCAGTGGGCATTACACATGATAAACTTGAAATGCCGCAGTGTTTCACCCCTCAGCTTCTAAGACATCCCCACATACCTCTCAACTGTACATATTTTTGCAGAATGTCCAGATTTTTGCCTCTTATATCTGTTTTCCATAAAATTGTGGTGTTCTGGCAAATTAGTGGCAAATCATTAAAGACTGAAGTTAGAAAATGATGATAGACATTTAAGTTTGACTTTCTACCCTTCAGAAAAATTCATGCTAATGCAAAACCTGTTATTCTATCAACTTTCTAAGTTTGTAAGAGCAATATTTAAAAAGTTTCCTAATTATTGGGCCTTTGTCCCACTTCTGTTTATGGCTTTGCCCAGATTTCTTGCTCTAAGAAGTAGTTACACACACACACACACACACACACACACACACACACACACACACACACACACACACACACACACACACAAATTGCAAGGGACCAGGTAGAGCTAGTGAAGTCCATTTTTTTCCCCATGTGTTGCTGTTTGTAGCCATAGCATACAAATTCCAGGCAGGAAATCAGAATATTTTTAAAGACTATTCCTAGTTCCTGAAAAAGCAAATTTGTAGAGAGTGATTTTGCACCTGTTGTGTCTAAACCAAATTAATTAGAAAGGTATGATTGTTTCATGCCTCTTTAGACTGGCGTGTGCGCCACTTACTTAATGTGGACATCTCAGTAAACCCACAGAAGTCAAGACTTTACCCTTCTCACTTGGTAGTATTCCTTGAGGGCATATGTTCTTTCTTTAGGGTAAGATAGCCTTAATGATCTAGGTATTTCTGCACATTTCAGAAAAAATCTTGTTTATAGTCTAGTCCTTTTTCATGGTACTGTAGTTCTTTTTCTGATTTTTTAACATCTTTATTAAGTCATCACTTTTTAGATGATAATGAGTATAAACACATTAATAGAAAAGAAATAAACCTTAGTAACTTTTTCCATTGCTACTGTCATGCAGAATATGTATGTTTTCTTTTAACAATTTCATACACTCTGTACTTACATAACTTGCTCAAATCCTGGCTTCCATTAAACCTCACAACTCCTTTTCAACATCATTCTGCACATATTGCAAAACTTCCATGGGAGTACCTTTTGTTCCTGGAGACTTCCCTGTTAATCAGTTATAAATCAACATTTTTATCTTATCTCTTCCAATCTTAGCTGTTGACCCTCATATCTGTCTAACCAGTTACACTTCAAAACATCTAAAACTCATAACATCTAAATTCAAAACATCGAGACCACAACATCTAAAACCCAAAACATCTGAAACCAATAATATCGAATTTCATAGCATCGAAAATGTATAATATGGAATAGTGCATCATGAAACATGTAAATGTTATAGTTTAATGTGTTATTCTTGTGGTATCAGTATGAGATGTTGTAGTTTTTATTTATTTAGAGTAGGAATTTATACTATTATATAGTGTTTATTTTGCTACTCTGTATGTGGTTTTTATTCTATACAGGTAAGTGATATAGACATTATGTGTGCATTCTTTATGGTGGTCACGATACAGTGGGGTTAGGATTTTCTCACTGTATTGCGATCTCAGAGTTGGTATATTTAATTTATGGGGGTGTGGGGGGCAGAGCCACACGCATGGGGCTGCAGAAACGTAGTAAAAATGTGTTTGTTATTTTGGTGTTATAGGTGGAGGGGATTTTATTTTTATGTAATTTGTAGTGTGCGATGTTATGATGCAAAGTTTCAATGTTATGAAATTCGATGTTATGGGTTTTAGATGTTGTGGTCTTAATGTTTTGAGTTTAGATGTTATGAGATTTAGATGTTTTGAAGTGTAACCATCTAACCTTGGCATAATTAACCCTTCCATAATCATTTTTCTTTGTACATTTTTTGGTTTCCCCATTCCTTTGCTTTATAAAAATGTTCATAAAATTTCCAAAATTTCTCTAGTGCCTTTATAGGATCTCAGGTTATTTTTCTTACCATGGCTCCCTAAGTTTGGCTATACCGTTTTCTACTTTCTTTTGCTTAAGTCATTGTACAAAATATTTTGTGTTCAAGAGTTGTTGAAATATGCTTGCTTAATAGCAGCCTTTTTAAACTCCAGTAAGTTGACTGAATGCTTGCTTATTTTCCCTCTATTGTTTGGCAGTTGCTCCTCTTCTTCTTCTGTGAGATTTCCCTTCTCCTGCAAATTTATAACTTTTTCCAGCCCATCTAAATGATTTCTATTAATTCTTTCACATAGCTATTTCTCCCTTATTTCTACCATGTTTTTAAACTCCATTGTCATTTTTTATCCCACTCACTAGCTATCTCTTTGAAGAAATTTCTGTCTTACTTAGTAACTCTTGAGTTATTTTCACTACTTAGTCCTTAAGTTCCTCTCTTTTTAACAGGTAAGTAGGAAAGTGCAAGTTCCTCCTTCTGATATCATTACCCTGCATCTTTATGTTAGTTTTTTGTTGGTGCCTAATCTGATATAGTTATTGGATTAGTGTGAAAGCATTTGTTTAAGTATGCATGCTCCTTCTTTTGGCTGCTCCCATTACGGGTCACCACAGCAGATCATCTGTTTCCATTTCTTCTTGTCCTCTGCATCTTGCTCTGTCACACCAACCACCTGCATGTCCTCTCTCACCACATCTATAAACCTTATCTTAGGCCTTCCTCTTTTTCTGTTACCTGGCAGCTTCATCCTTAACATCTTTTTCCCAATATACTCTGCATCCCTCCTCAGCATATGTCCAAACCAACGTAATCTTGCCTCTCTGGCTTTGTCTCCAAACCTTCCAACCTGGGCTGACCCTCTAATGTACTTATTCCTAATCCTGTCCACCCTCGTCACACCCAGTGCAAATCTTAACATCTTTAACTCTGCCACGTCCAGCTCTGACTCCTGCCTTTTTGTCAGTGCCACTGTCTCCAACCCATATAACATAGCTGGTCTCACTACCGCCTTATAGACCTTCCCTTTCACTCTTACTGGTACTCGTCTGTCACAAATCACTCCTGACACTCTTCTCCACCCACTCCATCCTGCCTGTACTCTCTTCTTCACCTCTCTTCCACACTCACAATTACTCTGAACTGTTGATCCCAAGTATTTAAACTCATCCGCCTTCGCCACCTCTACTCCCTGCATCCTTGCCAATCCTCTGTCTTCCCTCTCATCACACACATATATTCTGTCTTAGTCCTGCTGACCTTCATTCCTCTTCTCTCTAGAGTGCATCTCCACCTCTCCAGGGTCTCCTCCACCTGTTCCCTACTCTCACTACATATCACAATGTAATGTAAGTATGCATGCTCCTGTGAAATATAATTTTTATCCAGGCTAGTCCAATTATTGCAAGTTGTGGAACAATATTATACATTTTGCTCAAGTTCCTGCTGCTGAATTCATATCTTCCACACCACATATTCTGATGTACTTCTTCAGAAGTCTACCTTCTTTTGTTATATTTTCCCATCAAGGTCCCCTGATACATCCTCAGTATAACAAATCAGGTTCTAGTCCTCACTGATAAATAGTAATCCCCGCAGAAAGCTTATTATTTCTCCCAAATCTATAGTATTAGTTTTGGTGGAATATAAGTAGATCTGTTGTAATCCTTCTCCACTGCCAATATCCACTTACTCCCACAAATAAACTATTACTGTATTTTTTCAGCTTCTGTCACTGTAGAAGACCCTTTCAGAATCAGTATTGTTACCACCCTTTTCCTGTGCCCCTGATATTTACTGAATGTCTGCCATGACATATTTTATCAAGTTCACATCCTTATTTCTATCCAGTATGTCCTGTAACATTGTTATTTGCACCCCACGCTTCTTAATATATTTCTTGGCTTTTTGTCTGTATTTGTAAGGCCATTTACATTTCTTGTTAATATCGACAAAGTAGCCAGTTATGATAAAAAGCTATTATTTTCACCTATTATACATGACAGTTCTTTTGAACATATGTTACCAACTTTCAGCTTGCTTGCGAACACTAATGTTTGGCAGGCTAACCTCCTACTTAGTTGCATTTTCTCATCTTTATTTGACCCCATGCCACATTTTCGAGAGTCTTCTCTTCAATAAAAACACTCAAGAAATAAAAAAAAAATCTAAATAGATTTTCAACACTTTGTTCCTTTTTAACTTACAGCAAACAGAAAAAAAACTGTGTACACTTTCCAGAAATGAAGTTCCCCTCCAAATAGGAGCAATTGTCTCAAACTGATCACTGCACGCACAGGTATTACCTATCCTATAATTAAGATACTCCTTGCTAAACGTATCTTACAGCCTGTCCCCACTTGCTCCTTATCTCCAACTAAAAGTATTTGCTAATGGAAAAAAAATAGCTAGTGACCTGTTAAATGCAACCAAGAACTGTAGTTTTCATGTTTTTTCATCGTGTTGCCTTATTTATTAAGCCTATTTACTTAAAACCCTGTCTATAGCTTAAACTAAGAACATTAGTGAACAAACAAGAAGAACACAAACTCTCTCAACTACATTGTAAGTACACCAAACGGGTGCAACCATACTGGATCTGGTTCGTACTGATATGGGAGAGTGCTGCACCCTCCCTAATGTAATGTCTTCTCTGGTAAGGTCAGACCACAAAATGATCTCCTTTGAAGTAAAAATAAAAACTTGAAGCCCAACTAACCCTGGACCATTCAAGAACTACTCTAAGGCTAACTTCCTACTATTAAGTGATAACCTGGTAAAAATGAAAGCCCCTATAATCCCTGAAAACACTGCTGCCTACGCAGAACTGTTTACAGAAACCCTATACAAGCATGTTAATAGCTGTGTAGAGGCATCTGTACTCACCAGGAAGAAGTACAGAAAAACTCAAAAAAACAAGCCACCTTGGTGGAATCACAACATCAGTAGGTTGTATAACAGAAGGAAGAAAATTATGGCAAGAATTAGGATGTGCAGCACCCAGCAGGATAAGAACACTGTCAACAAACTAAATAAACAACTCAGAGGACAAATAAGGTCTACCAAAGCCAAATTTGAGATGTGTGGCCTCCCAGGCTAAGGACAACCACAAAGTATTCTTTAGCTATGTCCACAACCTCAAAGGCAGTACACAGTTATGAGCAGAGCTCATTGTTAATGGAGCCACCTGTACTGAACAGAAATGGTTAAGGAGATGTAAATTTAAACCAGAAGATGAAAGGTTAATATCAGCAGCCCAAGATTGTGGACTACGTACACATTGGTTTACAAAGTCCATTGAACATGTTGGAGAAACAGCCAAATGTAGAATTTGTAAAACAGAATTGGAAACATTTGCACATCTTGTTGTTGGTTGTGATATTCTAATGGCAGAAGGACTGTATACTGAAAGGCATAATAATGTGGCAAGGCATTGCATTGGGGATTGTGCAAACATTATAAATATGAAGTAGCTGAAAAACATTGGAAACATGAGCCACAAAGCATTATAGAAAATGTTGAAGTTTATATCACATGGGCTCACCCATTACCAACAGTTCAAAAATAGATGTGAAAAAATCAGATATAGTATTCAATGAAAAAAGGCAAAAGTAGTATCAATCACTGAAATTGATGCATCTAGTGACTGCCATGTCTTATGTACAGAAAGACCCAAAGTCATAAAATACAAGGATTTGCAGGCAGAAACAAGTGCAATGTGGAAAACGTATACCCAGACAGTTCCAGTAGTAGTAGGGGCAACAGGTCTTATAAAATATAAGAATTTACATTCATACTTAATAATGTTAGCAATTCGTGTAACTCTGTATGAATTACAGAAAGAGTCATTGCTGTGCACATTGCAGGTGGTGCGAAGAACACTTCTGGCTAACATCAAAGATTGAAACGCTACTAATTTCATTATCTTTAATCATACTTTGACTTAGGAATCAGGTCCATTCCTGTCTTGCCATTAGAGACCCAAAAGATGTGGAGAAGTTAAAAATAGGGAAAAGCCAGAAGATATATCTACTGGCTGACAAATTCAAGTTCAGCTTTACCCCACTCTCACCCTCAACCTTCCCTGTACCATCAAATATAATTCCCCCTGCTTTCACTAGGGAACAGGTCCTTAATGCTCTCTTTAAGGTCAAGAACACTGCATCAGTGGGCCCAAGCAGTATCCCAGGATGTCCTTCTAAAGAGCATAAAATGACCTTTCAGGCCATCTGGAATTGCTATTTAATTGCAGTCTCCAAACAGGCTTTATGCCTCATGAATGGAGAACAGCAGCAGTCATCCCTCTGCACAAAGGTGGGCCATCTACAGACCCTGGAAACTACAGACCCATAAGTCTCACTAGTCTCATATGCAAAGTCGTGGATAGAATTATCATGGAAATGATCAAAAATGACATAGGAAACGTCAGGCACTGGATACAACCCAGTTTAGTTTTGTCAAGGGCAGGTCGTGCCTACTCAACCTGGGGGACTTTTTTGAGAAGGTCACCAAAGCAATGGATGAGGGCAAAATGGTTCACACTGCCTACCTTGACCTGGCCAAGGCATTTGACACAATACCCAACTCGGGCATTGTTGACAAACTCAAGAGGTTAGGTACAAGCTCTAATTTCACCCCGTGGATAGTCAGCTGGCTCACACGCAGGACCCAGGAAGTTAGAACTGGGGAGTCCACCTCTACAAAGAGGCTGGTCACAAGTGGGGTCCCTTAGGAATCAGTCCTGGGACCATTCCTTTTTGGCATTTACTTCACTGAAGTCAAGACCAATGTCAGTCGCTTCTGGCTGACTAAATTTGCAGATGATTGCAAATTAGGAGTTATCAGTGAATACCACACCAACACAAATGTTCTCCAGGAAGGGCTGACACAGATAAACAGCTGGTGTCAGAGCCATGGACTAAAACTAAATGCCAAGAGATGCATAATAGTATCCTTCAGGAAGTCATCTACTCTTGGTAAGTATCATATTGACAACACACCCCTAAAGAGTTGACCCAATAGTCAGGGACTTGGGGACACACATAGAAGTAATCTATCCTTTGACCATCATGTGTCTACAGTGGAGAGGAAGTCAATCTGTGTTGTGCAGCTTGTAAACAAAAGTGTGGCATCTAGGTCCAAGGAAGTCATTCTTCCACTGTATTTGGCATTCATCAGACCTATCACTGAGTACAGTGCCCCCTTTGTTATGTACCTAACCAGGCATATCCAACAATTAGAATGTTCATTATGATTCCTCACTAAAAGAATATAGAGTGTAAGTAACATGTCCTGTGCAGATTGCCTCAAGGCATTATCCCTGTATTCTGTCTCTTACAGGCTGTTGAGTAGAAGTCTATGCGTGGCATACAAGGCATTGTCATACCCCACTCTGATGGACCTCCTGCATATCTGCAAAACATACAGCACCAGACTTACCCATTTTTACAACTTAAACCTTGCCAGTGCTATAAATAGGACCTACTGGAGAGACAGGTGTGTATCCCAGACACTACCCCTTCTCTGGAACAGGCTTCCCATCCATGTGAAACAGAGTCCTTCCCTAACTAAATGTAAGTGTAACTTGGACAGTTGGATGGGGAACAGGAAATTCATCCCTGGCTTGGCACCTGTGTCTCTAATGGACACAGGTAGCCTGAAATGGTTCATCTCCCAAGCTCCTGCTTGTAAATGTTTCATCTCCCTAGGCCCTACTTACAGTTAGGTTTGGGATGCACATCTAGGCTTAAAAAGGCCCTTGTGGTCATTAGCCTAGTAAACACCTATGGCCACTCACGTCTATAAAACAGAGGAAGTTAAAATTCTGCATATAATATGATCATTAATACATTTATGTCCTGTAGCCACCCAGAATGTTTTATTTTTAAGCTGCGTCTTTCTGACCTTTCTTATATTGTTATAGTATAAAATGTAGAAACATTGTAACTCACAAAAAGTGCTTTCTTTTATACTTTTACCATACTCAGCTTTTATTGATAAAACTCTACCCACTTTATATATAAAATACCTGTGATTGCACACTATACATAATTAGTTTACAGTATAACATGACAATTTGACATTTTTATATAAATATTAGTAACAGAAATGTTTTGCTTAAGTAGGATCATAGGAAGTTACTAGGCTATTAGCCCCGAGGTCCTTACAAGCATAGCCAAGAATTCAGCCGATGTTCCGAAAGTCAGCACCCAATATCCCTGTCCAGCAGGGGCACAGGTGGAATCTGAGGTGTGTATTTTCTGTTCTCTGTCCAGTTATCCAGGTTGTGCTTAAAAAGGGTTAATGAGGTACTCTGCTTGACATGGAGCAGCAGTCTATTCCACAGAAGGGGGAGTCTCTGGGACACAGATTTTTCCGTCCTCAACTCCTGTTGATGTCAGAGACCAGGTTGAGGTCACGCATGCGGGTTACTCGAGTGGAGCTTGACTTGCAGATATCCAGCAGTCCCGTCAAGGTGGGGTCTCAGATTGCTTTGTATACCAGACAGAGGTCACCTCTGAGGAGTCTGTAGGAGATGGAGCAGAGGGACAAGGACTTTCGCCTATCTGTGTAGGGTAGATGTTTGAGGCCCTGGATTCTCCTGGTGAGGAACCTCTGTGGTCTCTCCAGCTGCTGCATGTGCTTTTTGAGGTACATGCCAAAAGGGGCTTTGTACTCAATAATGGGTCTTATAAGGGAAGAATACAGGGATGTTATGACTACCTTGTCCCTGGATGAGATACACTTACTAATGAGGTGGGTCATGTAGAAAGTTTTCTGTACAACGGAGGCAGTATGGTGGTCAGAAATCAGTTTGCTGTCAACCTGAGTACCCGAGTCCCTCACGACTTATTGCGTGCTTAGGACCTTGTTATTAATGTGATAATTTGTGGGGGGATCATTCTCCCCAAAGGGGATGATGATGCATTTTTTGGCATTCAGTTTGAGGCCATGTTTCTGGCACTAGTCATTTGTTTGGGTGATACCCTCTAGGAGGATGTCCACATCGCTAGGGGAATTGATGACAGCACCCAGCTTGCAGTCATCTGCAGACTTGGTCATCTATATCCCACTAGTTTTGGCCTCCACCTCTGAAAAGTATATCCCAAACAACAAAGGGGTACATCGCTCATTACGGATCGACTGCTTGAGGTGGCTTCCCCTATTTTGACTAGGTGGGTTCTATTAAGTGAGCCAGTTTGCTACCCATCAGGTACCATACGGATTGATGCGTAGTTGAGAGAGTTTATCTTTTATACCCAAGTGGGGAATAGTATCAAAGGCTTTGGCCAGGTCAAGGTAGGCAGTATGCACCATCTTCCCCTTTGCCATGTCTTTGGTGACTGTTTCAAAGAAGTTGACCAAATTTAACAGGCATGACTTCCCCTTGAGGAAACCAAACTGTGTGGGATATAGTGTTTGAAGATTGCCAATGTCCTTGTTAATGAGGTCCATGATAATCCGCTCCATGACCTTGCAGATCAGGCTAGTTCGGCTAACAGGTCTATAATTTCCTGGATCATTTGTGCAAAGGGATGACAGTGACTGTCCTCCACTTGGCTGGGACGAAGCTGGTACTCAGGCTTAGGTTGAATAGGGTGCCTAATGGTGCTGCAAGTTCCTGCCTGAGTTCATGTGGGATGCAGCCTGGGATGTTATCGGGTCCCATGGAGGCTGTATTTTTTGCCTTTTAGGGGGCAGTGATGACGTGCTCGCTAGATGTAAGGGGAGGGGGGCAGGTTCTGGGGATGTCCTGATTTACTGATGTGGGGACAAAGGGGAGAAGTTTTCACTGAACCTTTCTACCAGCAGGTTGGCTGTATCTATGGCGTTTGTGTATGTGGTGTTCTTGACCACCAGTTCTGAGTAGATCTGGGTGCTTCCCTTGATTTTGCGGACATAAGTGAAGAAAGCCTTGTGATTGTCTGTAGTAGATATGGCCAGTTTGGACTCGGAAAGTTTGCTTTGGAGCTTTCACTAGTGCTCTTATTTGCTTGTTCAGGCTAAGGAAATATTGCTTCCAATTAGGCATTTGCTCCTTCTTGGTCCTGGACAGCAATTTTTTTCCTTGTATTATAGAGTTTTATTTATTGCAGATGTCCACCAGATAGGTTTACTCTGCATTGAGGAGGATGATTTTGTCCTGTTAAAGTTACTTTCTTAAGTCCCTTCAGTGTCCATATAAACATTAATGACATGAACAGAGTTTTCTGCCTTGCATTTCACTCACCACTTTAACATAATCAACAAACTTCCAGCCTTTCTTAGCTACTTCTAGCAGAATCACATTTCATGTGTAGAAGCACACATTTTGTATTTAATAGTGGCCTTTGTAATGGGATTGAATCTATTTATTTATTTATTTATTTATTTATTTAACATTTGTTTGCCAGGATAGTCAGACTGGACAACGTGTCCGTTTTCAGCAGAGTTCTGGGGAGAAAAATTCCATGTTTACAGAGAGAAGAAAAATTTACAAAAAAGACATTACAGAGTAGTAGCATACAGATTGTAGACTTTACAGCCGGAAGTATACATTAAGAGGATATTCCCTCTTTTGGTTGAAAATACAAGTGTACAGAATATACAATGAGAGTAGATAAGAACTTGGTAGAGCATTTCAAGACATTTCACAACTGAATAAGAGTATATAAATGTTTAAGTTTTCCATGTATACATTCAAGCAAATATACATGCAAGAGTACATACATATATATTCATACACATACATACACACACTAATATACATATATATATATATATATATATATATATATATATATATATATATATATATATATATATATACACACACACACACACACGCACATATATATATATATATATATATACACACACACACACACACACACACACACACACACACACACACACGTAAACTGAAACTGGTGAGTGTCTAGACTCACATAACTGTTTTAAACACACAGACAAGGTAATGCCAGTTTCCACCATTTAAAAAACTAAAAAAAAAAATATGAAAATGATCAGACAGACGGTCTAAATAGCATGACAGAAAAAAACAAAATAATATTTTGGTCAGGCAAGATGGTATGTTGAAGCAATTTCGTCAGACAGTTAATGACATTCTGCAAAATGCAGGTGCAGCTTTAAAATCACTTTCTGCCAGACAGATAGATACAGACTCAGAGATTACACATCTCAAACGCCACGTGGAGCAAGACAAAGCCAGAGTGCTAGACAGTTTAAAAGAAGTAAGCAGTATTGCAGATGCACATAGGAAATATACAAAAATAGCTTGTAGACTACAAAAAGCAGCTTAATGCTTTAAAGTCTAAAGATAAAAATTAAGCCTAAAGATGTCACAGTTGTTACAGGTGCAACAGTCTTGTCTGCTGCAGACAATTCTGCAGTGCAATGATGGAAACAGGAGACAGCCACAGACAGTTAATACACTGTTTTCAAACAGGTAACTCATAAGTAGAAAAGAGCACATATGCAAATAACCTGCAAACATGAGGGTACACAGAAAAAGGAGGTAAGCAATATACAGAAGGAAGGACAAACCCCTTGCCTTACTGAAAAGGGTAATTACAAACACTAACATTGTAATGAAATGGTAAATTATGACCAGTGGTATATGGGGATAATCCTTCCTATAACCCAGATCATGGCAGGCAATAGGCATTAAAGCAATAAATTAATGGAACACGTTATCAGTTCGCAGCAAAGTACAGGGATCTTTTAAACTCAATGTAAATTAATTAAACAAAGGAGACAGGAAAAGACAGAAAAATAAATATTACTTTACTGGTTTAATAAGTCAGGACGGATTCAGAATAAACACAGAAATAACCTATAGACATACAGACACAGAGTAAAGTTAATACAGGTACAGTGTAAAGTTAAAGTTAATACAGATACAGTAAATACATTTACAGTAATACAAATGGAATATGCAAAACTAAACAATGCAATTAAATGTTGGGTATGTAAGTCCACATCTACGTCTGGAAATGGAGTAACATTTAAAGCAGTACCTATGACAAATCCTAAATGACAAAAGGTTCTATGGTAACAAGAGAGGGTCAACTCCCCCTCACATTAAAAGTACAGTATGTCTCCAAAGGCAGCTTATGCATACAGAAAACAGGATCAATATTGGTAAAAAACAGTGACTGTAATGTCATATTTTCAAAAGAATGTCTTACATAAAATATAACAGCAAACAGTCTTATAAACAAACTAATACAGCAAGAACATCATTAGTCAGACTGGTGTAACTGCCATCCTGGGAATAATACACAGGAGTACATACAGGTAGTAAAGTACAGAGTCATTAAAAAAACTTTATAAAAACTTAGACAAATAGCATTTTTCAGCTAATAAAAATCCAAGCAAAAGCAACACACCATGTTGGGTCATAAAAATCAGTGTAAGTTAATAACAATCAAACAGTATCAGTACAGTAACAGTCTGTTAAGGGTCTTAGGAAAGTTTAAATTTGTTTCTGTAATAGCAATCTATGGACAGGAAAAGGCAATCTAAAAAAATGTACATACAAAAGCAAATGCAAATAAAACAGTTCCAAAGAAAAATGGTGAGAGATACACAGATATAATAGATCATAAGAACAGGGACATCATGATCGGATACCTGATTTCAATATATTTTTGGACATGCAAAGTTTGTTTACAAAGGCACGTAACAAGTCAAATTGTTGGGTTTTTAGCCACATTCCTTACAGAGAGAAAATGCCATTACATGCAGTCCCTGTAGAGGTTACACATACAGGTTTTATGCTTAAAGAATCTTATAAAAATGGAGTTGTAAAACAATCAGCCATAAAAAAACATTTACAGTTGATGAAAATAGAAAAAGGGATATTCTGTTTTCAAAAGAAAGGGACAGTCAGAGTTGCTACTTTACACCAACTCTGGTCATGTGAAAAAGCTTTAGTTGTTTGTCTTTTCAGCTTTTCCCGGTTAGGGGTCACCACAGTGGAACTCCAATCCGCTAATGATTGGCAGTAGATTTTTATGGTGTGAGTTGCCAGCCCGGCGCCCAACCTTCAGCGAAGGCATGCCCATTCACGCATGTCTTTCGGAGGCCACTCGACCGTGGGGAGGACATGCAGACTCCACACAAAAGGCACTCCAGCCGAGAATCGAACAGGAGAACCTCTTGCTGTGAGGCAACAACGCTACCGCTGTACCACCGCGGCTTGTGAAAAAATAAAAACAGCATGGGAGTTAACACATAATACTTCTTTTAAGGAAGAGATGAAAGAGGAGAAATTCTGTTACATAGAGTATGCAGTTCTAATAATGAGAATTACTCACACATTACCAGAGGACATGGTAAAAAATCACCAGAAAAAGAGGGAGGTTCATGATAGTTTTCCAAAATAGGGAAAGATTTTAAAACAGCTGGACATAAGAAATTATGTTATTTCAGGAGATGAAATTTTTCACTGGTATGGTGCCACTAAGGCATTATGGAAAGTTAATAAGTTGATAAACGTTTTAGCAAATGCAACTTATGGAGCTATCTCAGATATAACAGAGGAGATGTTGAACCTATGACTCTCTTCAAGAGGAATCTTGATGAATGGATGGGAGATAATAGGTTTACCTCGGGTATCACTTCTGTGTCACTGTTAGACAGAGGCACAGTATACTAACCTCGAAAAAGGGCATAGCAAAATTCATTTAAAATGGGTGGCGAAAGCCAAACACACTCTGGCTAGGCTTATAAATGCCCTAGGGCAGATAGCCTAGTATGAACCTATGAACCTATGTGTTAAAAATTGTGTTAATAAAACTGTCAGACATGTAACTGTTAACAATGAAGAAAGGCTATTAAGTACAAAGGATCACATTTTCCTGTAAATTGCTTTTTTTTGCATGTTTTTCCTTAATAATTAAAAAAGGGGGGATTGGTAGATATTGTAAATATTCTTTTCCCAAAGCAATAATGAAATTAAATTTATGCTGCAATGCAAAAGAAATATGCTTGTTTCTAATACAAAGTTCTGCCTTCTAAAGCAAGGGTTAACTTGACAAGATTTTGAAATAAATGCGTCTGTGTAACTGCAAGGCTGACAACTTGCTTAAGCAAGCATGAAAACAGTTAAGAATAGATAAGTAGTAACGGCTATGTGTCTGACACCTGTGAAAATAAAACATGCTTAGTTAGTTTAACTGTAAATATGTTTGTGGGCTAGACATGGCATCCTGTTACAATAATATTTGGAACATACAAAGAAGGAAGTTGATCAGCAGGGACTTTCTGTGAGCTTTCAGATGCAGAAATAAATTAAATAAAATACAGACGCTTCAAGTGACACAAAGATGACGTGGAGATACTTTTTGTGAAGTCTTCAGATACAGCAAGGAATCAAATAACCAAAGAAGGACATAAAACAGAAATCAGTCATGCAAACTGCAAGGGCATTGGAAAACAACATCTGTTGCTTTGAAAAGATACATAAAAACTGAACATTGTTCTCTCTTCTGGGGAGACATTTTAATCAAGGGTGCAATTGAGACAGTTCATAAAAAGCTAAAGACTGCATGTTATAATAGAATTGTAATGATCTCACACAGTGTAACTGTTTGGACAGATTAAACTATAACGGAAACAGCAGTACAGTGGAGTCTGGTGATTCTGATATGTGTTTCTGCAAACAATTTAACAATTTCTTCTTTACTGGCAATAATAGCACCCATGCAGTGTAATTACTAGTCAGTAACTGAATTTTACCTAAATTGATAATTTTAACTGAGTTTTTTTTTTTTTTTTTTTTTTTTTTACAATTTCTTAGTTTTTAGACTGAGGGAGCTGTAATCATCCTTTTGCTCAGTGTGCAGCCATTTTGGATATCCACTGTGATACTTTTTCTATACTAGTAGTATGTCATACTGGATTGCATATGAAAAAAAACAATGGTATCTGGCCTTTGGGACCACCGCTGTCACTCAGACAGTCAGATTTTCCCTCCATCAGCAGAGTTCCTGTGGTGATTTGCCAGCCTGAGACGTGAAATGCTTTCAGAAAGTTGACGTTACTATCCTTTATACCATCTTGTTCAGTTAGCGTAAGGCACCCCTTCTTGAAGACACTTTTGCTTATAGCAAACACATCAGTTAGAAGGATCTCTGAGCTCCTGGCTGTGACATTTACACAGCTTTCATTAAGGATAGTGTCCCTTTACAGATCAGCCCATCCAACATACTTTAGTAGTCTCAGAATGCATGCTGTATCAGTCCATTAAGCTTCCTTCTGACCCTAAGAAAAAAGGAGTGAGTATTCTGCGTACTGTGGATGTGCTGTGGCAGCTTTGATACTGTATCAACAGAATCAACTATATTGGACCGTGCAATATGTCTTCATCTGTTTAATAGGATTATAGACTTTGAAATGAAGATGAGTTCAAGGATCATTAGATCCTTGCCAACACCTTCACACATACATCCTGCCTTCAGGAGGGTAGCACAAGCTAGACCCAGAGACAGAATTTGTGGCTACTCATCCAGTTGTCTGGGTTCACCTTCAAGTTGGAGTGGATTTTACTCTTGTTTGGTATGAATATGTGAATTATTCCAAAGATAAGAGTATTTGTTGGAAGATGACATGAAAACCTACCACTAGAAAGCCTTGTATATCCAAATGGAAAAGATTTTCTAATTGGTGTCTACTAACAAACATAATTTTGTTTAAACTGGGATTCCTGCTGTCCTTCATGTTTGTGTTAGCTCTTAAGAGCTGGTCTAGCCTACTTCTCTATTAATGCACATTTGTCTGACATTTCTGCATATATGCCTCTAGATCCACCTCTGCTTTCTAGAGTTGAGATCAAACAGTTTCTTAAGACATCCCTCATTCAGACCCACCTTGGAGGGCTATTCCTTCTCCGTGGGACCTGAAATTTGACTTGGAAAAACTTACGTAGCCACCTATTGAACCAACAGCTTCCACTTCTCTGAAATCCTGCACATGGAAAACCAATTTACTAATCGTCCTTACTTTCTGAGCTTCAAGCCATTACGGCCTCTCCCACTTTCTTATTTTTCATAAAGACATGGTTTCTATGATGGACTATCCTTCCTTTATGTCTAAAGTTGCCAAAAAGTTTTCCCTCAACAAGGCCATTAATCCTCCAACCTTCTTTCCAAACCCTCAAAACAAGGGTGAAAGAGCCATACGTTCCCTTGATGTGTACAGGTAGCTCAGATTTTATGTGGTTAAAACTAAAGACAATTTGGAAAACTGACCAGGTGTTTGTTTCCTTCCTGGATGCCAAGTTTGGTAACTCTGTTTCTAAGCAAACCATTGTAACTGGATCTTTAGTCCATTTCCTTTTGTTATATCCACCAGTGTAAAGACTTGCCTTCTCCAGTTAAGGCCCATTCCACTAGAATATTTCCTTCCCTGGATCTTTTTACAAAGGAATTGCCTCCAGGATTATTCTAGAAGCAGCCATTTTGTCTTCTCTCTACCATTTCATGAAGCATTATAGGGTAGATGCTTTCTCAAGATCCAGAGCTTATTTTGCTAGATCTGCTCTCTCTCTCTCTCTCTGTCTCTCTCTGTGTCTGGATTAATTGACAGTTCCCCTTTATCTAATCCATCTACAGTAAGTATCACGCTTTGGGACTCACCCAATGGTACTGGAATACTACAACAGTGATGTAAGAAAGGACATAGTACATAGTTCAAGAACTTTCCACAACAGTAGACGTCCTACTTATAATTCTTGCAGTATTGCTTCCCACCCTTCTTTCCCCTGTTTTCTTGTCAATTAATTTTCTTCTATTTTATTATGGACCTAGGGGGAGCCATTCTCTGCTTTCCCTCCTTTTAGCTGACCTTTTACCTTTCAATTTTGCTTTTCCTCAGGTTTCTTAGGGTCTCCTGACTTTGGGATAACCTGAGGGTCTCACGGTCATACATCTACTTACGTACCTTTATGCCCACATGCTTAGGTCATACTTCAGACGTATGACTGTTTGAAAGATTTTGGCTTTGGTACCCCAGCCGAATATCCCGTTTATTTCAGTGAGATAACCCAACAGTTATTTATTTATTTATTTAACATTTGTTTATCGGCAAAGTCCGACTGGGAAAGAGCCCATTTTTAGTGGCGTCCTGGGGAGAAATGCTCCAGATGCATGTCTTTGGAATGTAGGAGGAAACTGGAGCACCTGGAGGAAACCCATGCAAATGCAGGGAGGACATGCAGGCTGTGCACAGAAGGCACCCCAGTCAAGAATCGAACTGGAAAACCTCTTCCTGTGAGGTGACAATGCTAATCACTGCACAACAGTAATCAGTAGGAAATCTAATGGTTACACAGTTGCACTTTTTTGCATGTATTTTTGTATATAATTACAACATCTACTCTGCCCTCCTACTTTGGAAACTGTACTTATATTTTGTTCAGTTTATAACTACTTTCCTTCATATAAGTCTTTTTCTTGATGCTTGTTACCTGAGGGCAGGTTGTGCCAGAAGGGGTTCTTTTGGAGCAGTGTACTTACCTGGTTAGCAAATGAAAAGTAAATATTTGCTGAGATAGATAGATGGAATTTCTGACTACTGTAACAATGTGGTAGTCAAAAAACAGGGAATTTTCACTGAAGGAAGCAATATTTCTGCTGGCTGAATCATTCAGGCAAAACCTTCTTTCTATGCTTTAGGCTGTGAAATAGCTTTTTCTCCCACAAACTGAATAGTACTGCATATTTTAGCATTTAGTTTAAACCCATTTTCTTTACAGCATTTATTTGCAAGGTCTAGACCAAGCTGTAATGATGTGGCATTGGAAGTTAAGTAAACAACCCTTGCTTGCAGTCTTCAGCAAATTTACTTAACCATAAGTTTGGGTTATCGGTTTAAAGGTCAGAAAAGTCAAAAACAATTAGCACTGAAGTGTGAAGGAAACCACTGGTCATGTTTTACTTTTTGAGGTGGCCATTACTGCTACTATAAGTATGTATTCTGTTTAGTGACCTGTTTACTGTCCACCTCACAAAAAAGGAGTTTATGCTTTGTGTTTGTTGACAGTACCTGAGTGGGGAATCATGTCAGAGGTTTAGCTAGATCAAAGTATACTGTGTGAACCAGATGACTGCAATCTACATGTTCCAGTGACCTTTTCAGAAACATTCATGAGGTTAAGTAGGTGTGACTTACTCTTGACAAAGCTGATTTGGTGAGGTTCCAGAGCCACATAATGTTTTCAGTACCTAAGTTTGTAATGTCTGCTGTTATATGGATTCCATGGCTTTGTAAGTTAGACTACTTAGACTTATGAGTTTGTAGTTTCTGAGGTCATTGGTAGTGCTAACTTTGTGTAAGGGCATTAGAATGGCTGTTTTACATGCATTAGGAGCAAACACATTAGAGAGTCTTGGACTGAAAGGGTTTAGAAGAGAGTCTAATAGGGCATATTTGACATTAGTGGTAAGTCATTCAGGAATGTTTGGGGGGCTCGCTCAATGTTATTGTGTTTTTTGGTATGGTGATAAGATGATCCGTGATGCTACCTGGACAAGGTTGGAATTCCAAGATTTGTGGAATTTCTGTGACTGTAGCTAGAATTAATTTAGCTCTAAATATATCTAATAGCATGTTGACCATATAATTTGGATTGGAGTGGGCATTGCCATTATGGATTATCTTAGAGAATTGTTGGATGTTTTGTCTTGGTTCTCTGGTAAATTTGAAGAATGATTTGTAATTTTCCTTACTTTCTTCAGGTATTTTCAGTTTGTGTTTGTCTTTGATCTTCCTAATAGTGGTGTTTTAGCTCTTTACTGATTTTCTTGATTGAGTCCTTTAGGTGGGCAAATTGTTGCAAGAAGTTAGTATTTTGTATTGTAGAGTTTGTTTATGCGGGCAGACCATTAAAATGATTAATTTTTAAATTTCATATTATATTTGGATTGCATTTGGTTATATTAAGAACTGCGTGGTTAATGCATCTTAGTAAATATAAGTAAAACACTGAGGTGTAGGTATCAGCTATGGATGTGTAGGTTATTGCAACAGAATTTTGAAAGCTAATCATGGAGTTTTAAGAGATTTTTTAAGTTATTAAACTCAGAAATGTCCTCTAAGGAGGTGTTTGCGGTTTTCACAGAAAAGACCACAAGTCTTTAATTGGATCTGACCAGTTAGATACAATAGGTGGGGTGCAGACGAGGGCTATGTTTGTTAGGACAAGATGTTGAGCATTAGGACCCCTGGTGAGTTATTTGAGTATTTGTTCCAGGGTGTTTCAGTATATTAGGTCAATGAACTTTTGGATCTGCTTATCATTAGTGATGTATGACTTCCAGTTCATAGATGGATAATTGACATCCCTCTTCATGAATGTATTGCAAATTATGGGCATTTCAGCTAGAACATTTATAGATATTTTGTGGTCATCAGGGAACATGAAAGGTGATCTGTAGCAGGGTATGAAGTGGTAGTTTGTCTTGTCTAGAGTAATTTGGACTTAGTCATTTCTTTTTATGGATCTGTCTGGAGATAAAGTGACAAGTAGTGATACTCCAGTACAGCTACCCATGGCTTTGAAAGCATGGTAGGTGCTGAACCCTGCTGTAGAGGGAGTGCCATCTTTGCACTGGAACCACTTCTCTGTTACTGAACAAATACAAATATCTTAAGTTGCAAAAGCTCTTCGAGATTTGGACTTCAGGTTTTGAATACGCAACCTTGATTCAGTGAGGATTGGGATTTAATGAGGTGCCTTTTTTGTGCTGTATTGTGATGTCTGGAGGATGCACTTTGCCTAGAAAAAGGCTGGATGGGGGCAGCAAAGGTTCTGGTCAATATTGGAAACCAAGACTGGAAAAGTGTAGCACGTACATTGCAAAGCAAGTAAGCCTGACAGTCATTTCTTCCCAACAATGACACCAGCTACTTATCCAATTATTTTTTCTTTGAATCAAGCCATCATTTTGGGTTATGCTACAATTCCACTCAAGAACTTAGTCTTGCCTGTTTTAGATGCATGTTGTGTCTTTCTGCATGTCCCTCTAGGCTGTACGCCTTAAATTGTCCACACTCACTTAGGTCACTACCAGATTGTAGTGATATTTGTCCATTTTGAGATTCTACAGCCGTGGTAAAGTCACAGAGTAGTATTTGTCCAGTTTGAGAGATTTTACAGCCTTGGTAATGTTTGAGAGACTTTATAGTTCTGATAGTGTCTCAGATCCTGGTACCAGAAAGAGAATTATTTTCCAGCCTGGTGAGCATAAAATCGTGCTTAATAATGGAGTCACCACTTACTCTTACACTTACTTACGAGTTCCACGTTTTTTAGAAACAATGAAAGTATGTGGTTTAGGTTCTGCACTGTTGTGAATCCCTGAACTAAATGGCTTTATATGTACTGGGTGAGTGTGTGTTGTGGTATTGCCTTGAAGATGAATCTTGTTTGTCATGATTCTAGGAGGCGTAGTGATTTCTTAACAACCTCAGCGTATGTGGGTATGATATATGCATGCAGAAGTGGGGGTGGGTTTGAGTGAAGCTTAGTGATTATTTTAGGTGAGAAGGACACTTAACACCTGTCACAAATGTTGTCATGTTGGTCTAGTTGTAGTTATTTGTCAGTAAGCATTAAGCATTTGCTAAACTATGTAATAATATCAAGTGTTAAAAGGCTGGCTGCAGAAATGGGAAAAATAGACTGAAATTGGCAAAATGGATAGAGCAGGTAAAAGCTACAAAAAATCAATTATTAAGGT
Organism: Protopterus annectens; assembly: GCF_019279795.1. NCBI lineage: Eukaryota > Metazoa > Chordata > Ceratodontiformes > Protopteridae > Protopterus > Protopterus annectens. Next base: position 1,207,141,501 of record NC_056726.1, read on the forward strand.
AGGTCCTAATTGACTTGGCTGATTCCTTAATGGTTAAGGTGCTGATAAGTTAATGTTCTAGTAGCAAAACAGTTAGAAAATGTGCCGTTAAGCATCACTTTTATTTCTAGTGCATTATGGTAAGGTCTGCAAGTTCAAATAAGGATCTCAGTTCATTTAGAAAGAGCAGGTGAAAACATATAGTGAAATAATGGTGTAAAGTGTGCAGGTTCTAGTAGAACTACAGTATTAAGTACACAAAAATGTCATATGGAAACAGAAGAACAATACAGTTCAAGAACAGTACAGCCCAGTATTAAATGTCAATGAAATAGCACTCAGTGGTCTGTCAATAGGGGGTTTGCTCAAATGCCACATAACATATACATCACAGAGATGATAGGTGCAAATGTCAGTGTGATGGTAGACGTGCCACACAGAATGAAGCAATACTATGTAAAGTAAATTGTAAGACAAGTTTACACTGGTTAGGGGAGAAAGATACACTATGATTTGAAAAACTGTGTTACATAGGTCTGCAGACTGTTACATGCCTAGCCAATAACAACACAGTTTCTAAAGATGAGAATCATTCTCTGTATTTTGTTCATAGGTTCATAGGTGTGTACTAGGCTAATGGCCCTGGAGCCTTTACAAGCCTAGCCCGTAGAAGTGCCCTGGCATTGTGCCGCCCGACGTTAGTTCCCTGTGCCTCTATCAAGCAGAGTCACTGGAGTGATCCCCAGGATGAACTTTCTATTTCCAATCCACTCATCAAGATTTCTCTTGAAGAGGGCCAGTGATGTGCTCTGCTGGACATGTATGGGAAGTCTATTCCAGAGCATGGGCAGTCTGTGGGTTATGAACCTGTCCTTCCAGCATGTTCTGTTGATTGTGGTAATGAGGTTGAGATCTCTGGAGCATGTGTTGTGAAGGGATTGGGATTTCTTTAGATGTAGCATTTCTAACAGAGCTGGGTCAGACATGGCTTTGTAAGTCAAACAGAGATCGCCTCTTAGTAGTTGATATGAGACAGGGAATAGCTGGAGTTTTTTGAGTCTGTCCGTGTAGGACATGTGTTTAAGGCCTAAAGTCCTCTTTGTGAGGTACGTTTGTGGCCTTTCCAGCTGTTGCATGTGTCTAGTGAGGTACATGCCAAATGGGGCATTATACTCGGTGACTGGCCTAATGAGGGAAGAGTAGAGAGAGAGATGATGACCTCTTTCTTCCTGGATGCAAAACCCTTGGTAATGAGATGTGCCACATAGAAGGCCTTTCTGACCACAGTGGCAATGCGGTGGCTGAAGGAGAGGTTGCTGTCAATTTGTGTCCCCAGATCTCTTATAACACCTTCAGTGTTCAGTGTGCTCCCATCGATGTGGTAATTAGTGGGAACTGAGTTTTTCCCCAAAGGGGATGACGACACATTTTTTGGCATTAAGTTTAAGGCCATGGTTTCGACACCAGTCATTGGTCTCAATGAGGCCTTTCTGTAAGATGTCTACATCACTTGGGGAGTTAATAATGGCTCCCAGCTTGCAGTCATCTGCGAACGTGGTCAGCCAAAGTCCTTTCATGTTGGCCTGAACTTCTAAGAAGCAGATGCCAAACAGGAGAGGACCCAGGAGCAATCCCTGTGGGATTCCACTTGTGACTGGTCAGCAGTTTGACTTGGAGTCCGCTACTTTTACACTGTGGGTCTGTTAGGTAAACACCGTAACAATTATGCCAACCCCAGACCCTTAGAGAACTACAGGAACAGTGCAAGAATACAGCAATAAATAAATTATCTGTAGTCTCACAGCAGCAGCAGTTGTGTACTTTGTAGATCTTCTGTACGCTCACTGAAGAAGATGGGCACAACCAAGGGCAGCACTTGGCTTAATAGAGCCTCCCATAGTTACTCTGCAAGAGTGGACAAACGCTAAAATTATTTTGGCAGGTGACAGCTACAGAATCACAGCAGACTATAAGCTATATAGAAAATAAACTACTTGATACCATGTAGCACTTCCTGCTGCAGTGATGTGCATAGTGCAGCTTACCCCAGTTACTACAGGCCTAATCTTTTAGTCGTTCTGGAGGTTTAAGTTCACATATAGGATGAAACAGCTCAAATTAAAGCAAGCCAGTAAAACATAATATAGCATGCTAGCTAAATGAAGCAAGCTCTGCCAAGTGACCTCCAACTATCAGACACAGAACAAAGCCAGTTTTCCTACCTGTCACCAGAGTAAAACTAGCTTCTTGAGTTCCAGCTGAGAAATTACCAAAACACAAAGTAGTGTTTAAATCAACACAAGTACCTTTGAAAATAGCAGAAAAAACTTAACTACTGTTGTAATGGGCCTGGTTTTGCAGTCAGTCCGATTGTTCAAGGTCACAGACAGAAGCAAACCAGCATAGCTTAAATCAACACAGAAAAACATAATGTAATGCAAAAGAGAGAACACACCAGTCACTCAAAGCAAGCTTTGCTTAGCGACCCTCTTGCACTTGACTGCTGTATCCTGCATCTCATTGTTGAGGACCTCTGTTCTTCAGTAGAAGTTAGCTTTGTGAAATCTGTTATTGTAGGTACCAGTGCTGAGCCAAAGAGACAAGTAAAGTAAGGCCAGGAAGCACTGGAGGGCGGTGTTTTTTTCCCCTCATGCCAACCCCAACCCCTTAGAGAACTACTTTGCTTGTTACATCTTGTTATGTGGTATTTCCATGATGCTACAGTCTTGACTCATGCTTGCTTCTTTCACAGATTGTTAGGAGCTGGTTGGCATGCACATCTCATCCCGTGCTGCTGCATGGTGCATCTAAATACATATGTAGCTACATACATAACTTAATTCACTCACCAAAGCTGGATGTTAGCCTTCAGTATTTTGAGCTGCCTACCTTCCCCCAAGGTTTAGCTGCATGTCGTCAGTCTTTATCTCTTACAATCTTTGGCTGACTTCTACAGCAGCTGGACTGCTGAGTGATCTTAGTTCTTCTGGGTCACAGTCAGCTTTATTCCTGCACCACAGAGCATGTATATTTTGGATTTTTTTTTTGCTAGTATAAAAACAGCACACATAGTGTTAGTTGCACTCCTGTCTAAAAGCACAACTGCTGTCATTGAAACCTGAATAGTGTGCTGACAGCTGGGAATTAATATACACACAAGTAAGTGATGCAAACAAAATACATTTGATAGGTTTATGTTTCTGCATGGGTGTCAAATGATTTAAGCCCTTTGGGACACAAAACGAATGGAAAGCATTTCTTTCTGGTTTCCAATTACTTAAATGAAAAAAGAGCCCAAGTGATAATTGTTATGTAGTACTTTTAAGTGTAATAAAATGCTCTATTTTTCAGTTAAGATGTTGCTCAAAATGTATACCTGCCATTTCTTATACCCTATGCTTGCTACCCCAGCTAAGGTATGTTGGGCAAGGCAAGAAGAATATAGACTTTAAAGTAAAAAGGAATTATAATCCTAGACACACACACACACACACACACACACACACACACACACACACACACACACACACACACACACACACACACTTGCCTTAAATGGTTTTATCTTAAAGTGAGCAAGCCAAATACATACTGATCCATGAGGACCCATTTCAACCACAGTCCAGGAGAATAACATTGTATATAGAAGTGCTTACTAAGCGAAGACAGTGAGCATCATGCAAACATTTTAGTAAGAGCTGAGTTGGCTTAGTGGTGTGTTGCTCTGACTGCAGTTCAAAGGGTGCTGGGTTCAAGACTTGGCAGAGTTATCTTTTTCCTATAAGCGCAACCTGGATAACTGAATGGGAAACAAAAAATACACCCCTGGAATTCCACCTGTGTCCTTGCTGGTCAGGGGCTTTGGGTGCTGACTTGTCTAAACATGGGCTAAACTCTTGTTTAGGCTTATAAGGGCCTCAAGGCCAATAGCCTAGTAACCTCCTATGATGCTATGAAGTATTATACAGTAGTGAGTTGAATAAGGTTGGAAAATATATCATAATATATGTGATATGTGTGGAAGGAATGCACGTCAACATTCTGATAGTGAATACTAGATTTCTCGGGTCCTGTCTGGACTCTAGAATGATAGGACTGTTACCTTTGGCACCCTGTAGTGATCGCAACAAATTCCACTCAGCTCAAGCACCTCCTTACCCATAACTCTCTGCTCCTGCTGCCTTTTCCAGATCTCATTATCGGCATTTAAAAAATTATGTCTGCTGTTTAGCTCTAACAAGTTAGAGAGTTTATCTTCAGTTTATTGGGAGCTAAATGATGTTTTTTTGTTATTTGTACTAGATTAGCAGCTGTTTACTTTGAGGTGAAGTGATGTTGTTGCTTTAGCGTTTGGTTCTATAATTTTTTGTCTGCTGTTTTCTTCCCTCGTCATGTCTTAACTCCCATCCCCCACCCTACTGAGTCACTTCTTGGGCCATTGGCCACATGCTTAACTTCTTTCCTTTAGGCCTAAGGTTTTAGATCAGATTAACTTTAGTGTGGTTGCTTGTATGCAGTCATGCTGCAGGATTGTTATGGATAAGGAGGGAAAGCAGGGATGTTATGTTGTCCTATCTCGCCTTCATTCTTGCTGGTTGGGTTCGGAACCGAGAATCATTTCCGATTCAGCCTATACTAAAGCTCGAGAGCTTCCACTGGCTCGAGGCAATACCCTATCCCATGATGCCTAGGGAGATTCCCCAGATCTTGTTTGCCGCTAAACAGATTGGGTGCTTCCTACTAGTCTCAGGCTAAGTGAAATTTTTGTCTTGATTTCTGCTAGTTTTTGTCCAAATTGTTAGAGTATTTGGTTAATCTGTACTTCTGTTAATGCTTATTTCAATAGTTGTGACTTTCTCGCTTTGTTGATGTTACTGTTGTGGTTGGCCGTCATACTTTCACTAGGCCATTACCCTCTCCCTATCCCGGCTCCTTGTCCTTGAGATAATTATTGTTGTTTTTTTTTTATATTAAGCTATCCTATCACCCCTTTTATAGCCTAAAGAGTTTGTTTAAGTTAGAGAACTCTTTTTCTGCCTGTTTAAATTAGAGATCTTTTCCCCTTTCCCTGTCGTTTCTCTTAGAGGAGTAGCCATTTAAGTTAGAGACTTCTCCTCTGGCTAGACAAGACTGTCATTTGAGCTAGAGACTTCTCCTCTAGTCTCCCTAGTTGGTCTCATTCTTTCCTTGTGTTCTATTTAAAAAATGGGTTTGCTATCTTCCTGTTTGTTGTTGATTGTAGACTATTAGGTTAGCCATGTCCAAAGATTCTAAAGAAGCAAAGCCTTCGGGCTTTAAGAAGTGTGACCGTTGCAGTCAAAAAATGTCCCTGACAGATGGACACACCAGTTGTGTATACTGTTTGGGTGCAGTCCATCTGCAGGAGTTCTGCTCTTTATGCCATGCTTTCAGTGCCATGGTTTTGCTAGAGAGAAAAAATAAATTGATTGTTAGGGGTTTGTTGAAGGTTCCTTTTTCTGAAGCTGTAGAAGGAAAACAGAGTTCCTCCAAATCTCACCAGTCTCAGTCCCCTAGATCTGACAAATCCTCAGAGGCCTGCTTCCATAGCTTCGGAATCTGAACCGTCAGAGAAGCAGGCTAAGGCTGCACCATCGGACCCAAAGCCTTTTGGGCCCAAAAAGGCTACCTCTTAGGCTCCGATGGTTATTTTGGAGCCGACAGAGTATCGCATACAAAGCAGGTCCCCAGTCCTGGAACCGGTCTCCTCAGCCTTACACTCGTCTGTTTTACAGTCCATTAAATCATCGACCCCATCCTTTCGGTCCTCCAGAAGTCTCTCGGATGACGATGTAGAGTGGGTGGTCAAGAGGTTGTTACAGACTCCGGCGCTGGCCAAAATTCTGTCGAGCCCAGCCCAGAAGAATTCAAGTCTGACAACCACCACTTCCCCTTCTTCGATTTCTTCTCCAACCCATGTGGTGGCTTCAGAGCTGGAGTGTTTGGATTTGATCATAGTGGAACCTTCGGGGCCGAGATCCACTCTGGCTTCTTCGGCCCAGATATCTGCTCCGACCTCCTCGATACCTTTGTCCATTGAGGGGTCTGGGGGTGGTCCGGGGGGGGGAGAGCCGGGTTGAAAAGTTGTCCAAACCGATTCTCCCTCTTGGGGCTTTGGCGCAGGTGCGCTTGGCACCTACATCGGCCTAGGAGTCCACTACCTTGGTTCAGTGGGAGTCTACGGGTTCTTCGGAGCCCGGAGCTCCCTTGGAGTGGGGCCGCGGTGCTTTGAGGTCATGAGGAGAGCGCTGTCACCTCAGATGGCTCCACTCTCAGATCTGAACACTCTTCCCCCAAAAGCCCCATTGTTTGTCTCTGTACCACCTCTCCCTCCCAAATGTGGAGAACCGAAGTCCCAAGACACCCCACTGTGCCCATCTGTCTCTTCCGAAACCTCCCTGAAGTACCATCTGAGGAGGTCCCTCGGAAGAGAACAATTAAGCGGAAACATCTAGACTCCCTCAAGGAGTCTATCACGTCAGACACGGACCTCATTGATTCAGAGGGGTCCCCACGGTCACCCTCTGAGGATGTCTCCTCTCCGGACATCCTAAAGATCCTTAAGCAGAGAGGTGGCTGGAAGACCATCAACCCTTCTGAGGATGAGTCCGTGTACCTAGAGGCTTTTGGGTCTCGCCCTTCCACCTCTTGGGTGACTCCACCTTTCGACCAGCTCCTGAAAGTAGTCAGTTGGAAGGTGTGGGGCACTCCAGAGTCTGTGGAACCTGTTCTGAGGAAGCCAAATAAGTTTATTACAGCACCCTCTGACAAGAAATTCCTCACAAAAGGTGTCCTGGTAGATGCTATGGTGGTGGCGGCAGCCACCAAAAAGGAATTGCCTGATACGTTCTCATCTCTCCATCTGCCGAATAAAGAATCTCATATGATGAACAGATACAGAAGGCATATGTTCTCGTCAGCAGCCTTTACCCTCAGGTCGCTGAACTACTTGACCCATTTTACCAGATTTCAAAGGGATCTCCTAAAGGAGTTGGGAGATACCCTCCAAGGTTCTATTGCTGCAGAGGTTTTAGATAAGGTGACCTCTCTGCTTTCTACCTTAAATTCAGTGGTAAACTCCTCCATTTGGGTTATTTCTTATGCGGCTGATGGAGCGAGTATGGCAATGGGTACAGGAATCTCCCTAAGGAGGCATTCCTTGCAGTGTTTATGCAAGTTTTCAGAGCCCTTCAAGTCTTCCTTTATCAGTGCCCCAATTGATGGCTCGTCCTTGTTCGGGCCAAAAGCGAAAGAGACCCTGACCAGGTGCGAGCAAGAGGAAAAGACTCTTTCTGCCATGGGAGTCCATTTTTCTCTTCCTAACAGCCCTACCCCAAAGGCCAGAAGGGGGGAAAGGTGTGGTTCCATAAGTCCAATGAGGCTTTCCGGACGCATGTGGTGATTCATTCCCCAGGGGCAGAGGGGGAAATGTCAATGGAAGACGCCAACCTCATGGCAGAGGGGGTCTGCAAAATCAGGGCGACAGGGATACATTCTGTGGTAGGCCTTTCCAGCACTCCTGAAATGAGGCCCGCCTGTCCACCTCTGGAGACAGTCGGGGGTCGCTTGTCACTGTATCCAAATGCCTGGCTAAGCATAACAAATGACAAATGGATACAAACAATCATATCCAGAGGCTACTGTATACCCTTTTCCTCTCCCCCTTCAGAAAAAAGGTCAGTCCTGGATGTTCCACCCAGTCAGAGGGACCAGGCAACCCTAGAAATTCAAAGAATGCTAGAAAAAAAAGTGTCATCCAAGAAGTCCTTGCAGACCAAATCGGATCTGAAACTTACTCAAGGTTCTTTTTAGTTCCAAAAAAGACAGGGGACTGGAGGCCCATTTTGGATCTCAGCAGACTAAATAAGTCTGTAAAAAAATCAAAGTTCCGGATGGTGACACTGCAGTCTATACTCCCCTTTCTGGGGAAAGACAATTGGATGTGCTTGATAGATCTCCAGGATGCGTACTACCATATAAAGTTGGACAGGCGGTCTCGGAGTGTCTTACATTTTCAGCTGGGAGCCAGTCATTACCAATTCTGAGCTCTGCCCTTTGGTCTCACGACAGCCCCCAGAGTGTTCACTAAATGCATGGCTGTAGTAATGGCTCACTTGAGGTGTCTAGGATTCCAGGTGTTTCTGTACTTGGGCGACTGGCTTCAGACCGCCACCACCAAGCATCTACTTACCAGAGCAAGAGACACCACTATTCATCTTTGTTCTCAGCTAGGCATTACAATAAATTTTGAAAATTCTGCCTTGTTGCCATCACAACATATTGTATTTATAGGAGCTGACTTAAACACAAGAAAAATGGTAGCCAAACGTCCTCCCGACAGGATACAAACCCTACGCCAACAAGTACAGAGCATCCTCACAAAAAAGAAAGTACAGACAAAGGTTGTTCTAAAGATCTTGGTGACCATGGCAGCTGTGATAATCTTGGTACCCCTCACACGATTACACATGAGAGTTCTCCTGTGGTTGCATTTCACCCAATGGTCCATGCAGGAACTGTCCATGTCCCACCAGATTATCATACCGGAATCATGTAAGAGAGACCTCCGCTGGTGGCTTCATTCTTCTCAGGTGGTTCTGGGCAAACAGTTCATCCTCCCTCATCTAGTAGCTACAGTGACCACGGATGCGTCCCAGATTAGGTGGGGGGGCATTATCTGGGAAGACAGTCCAAGGAGTTTGGCATCAATACGAGAACCACTTGCATATCAATGTCCTAGAGATGAGAGCAGTGCTGTTAGCATTGCAGCCATTTCACGACTCCCTTTCACTAGGAACAGTTGCAATCCAGACATACAATATGTCGGTCATGTGGTATATAAACAAAGTAGGATGAACCAGATGTTACCCTCTGTGTCGAGAGGCTCAAAGAGTATGGCAGTGGGCAGTCTCTTCCCAACGCTTTGTAATAGCAACACATATCCCGGGGAGATCCAACGTGATTGCATACAAACTTAGCAGGGCTATTCTAATGTCGCACGAGTGGTCCCTGAAACAGGAAATTGCGAAACAGATTTTTTGCAAGTGGGATCAGCCATACTGCGATCTATTTGCCACATCCATGAACTCCAAATGCAGCAGCTACTTTGCCCTAATCCCCCCTCCAGGGGAGTCACCAAGGGACGCACTTGTACACAATTGGCCCCTGGGTCTTCTTTATGCCTTCCCTCCATTTCTCTTGATTGCCAAAGTCCTTCAGAAAGCCAACACGGTGGGAAGCAGGTTAATACTCATTACCTTATACTGGCCTCGACAAATTTGGTTCCCCTTTCTATGGTTCATAGGTTCATAGGTTGGTACTAGGCTATCAGCCCTAGGGCCTATACAAGCCTAGCCATAACAATTCCCTGGCTATTTCTTCCCACATTATTTACTTTCCTGGCCCCATCTACAAGAGGATCCGTGTATTCTGGACCCAGTTCCAGACCTACTGACTCATCCATCAGGGACCCTGCATCCCTCGCTTAAAACCCTTAAACTGACAGCTTGGCTGCTCCACTTCCACTCCTATGCAGGCTTCCGGATATATCCCCTGCTGTGAAACATATTCTGATCTCATCCCACAAAACGGCAACTAGAAATCTTTATGCTAGAAAATAGAAGAGGTTTTCTTGTTGGGCTCATAACAATGACATTGATCCTTTCATGGCCCCTATAACTTCTGTTTTGGATGTTTTAGCTAAACTCTTCAACGAAGGAGCAGCAGCGGCTACCATACAAGTTCAATTGGCTACTATATCAAACTACCATACTGGAGAAATGGGATTCAAGATTATGTCTCATAGACTATGCAAAGCCTTTTTGAGAGGCACTTTTTTTGCTTAGGCCTCCAGTAAAGGAACCACCAGCCCCTTGGGACCTCAATTTGGTATTGTCTGCTCTAATCCTGCCACCATGTGAACCGGGTTCATCCTGTCATCTGAAGTTTCTAACATGGAAAACAGTCTTTTTGGTGGCCATCACATCAGCTAGGCAGGTATCGGAACTCCAGGCATTGTCTATATGTCCTCCTTATTTGGTTTTCCATAAAGACAGAGTTTCCCTGAGAACTAATCCATCATTCTTATCCAAAGTTTGCTCTGAAGCAAATTTGAATCAATCTATCGCTCTACCGGTTTTCTTCCCAAACTATTGCAATAAGGCAGAATATAATTTAAATCAATTAGATGTACACAGGGAGTTACGCTTCTACTTGGACAGAACCAAAGGATTCAGGAAATCTGATCAGCCATTCGTTTCCTTTTCAGATAAAAAGAAGGGTGCCCCAATATCAAAGGTCACCCTCTCAAAGTGGCTTACTGATACCACTACCTATTCATATACTTCCCAGAACAGACAACTGCCTGGAAAAATAAAAGGTCATTCAATGAGAGACATGGCAACCTCGTTTGCCTTTCAAACTAGACTACCTATGGATGCAATTTGTGCTGCAGCTACATGGGTAAAACCTCATACCTTTATCACTCATTACAAAGTAAATTTGGCCTCCCAGAACAGGGCTTCATTTGGATCCACTGTTCTGAAGAGTTTGTTCCTATGAGCCACCCAAGAAAGAAGGTGCTAGGGACGCTGTCCCAACCAGCAAGAATGAAGGCAAGATAGGACAACATAACGTAAAGAAGTTATGTACTCACCATAACATTCCATGCTTGTTGTCCTTCTCACCTTCATTCTTGCGTCCCACCCTCCTTTCCCCAACCTTCGCTCGTGGAGGATCGAGAGGCTTCTGTCAATTTGGAGCTTATGTTCTTTGATTTCCTTCTTACTTCTAGGTCACACATGTTTATATATGTATTATGTGATGTATATAACTGTTACTCAGTACCGTATTTGGAAACAAGATCTGGGTAATCTCCCTAGGCATCATGGGATAGGGTATTGCCTTGAGCTAGTGGAAGCTCTCGAGCTTTAGTATAGGCCGAGTTGGAACCGATTCTCAGTTCCGAACCAAACCATCAAGAATGAAGGCGAGAAGGACAACAAACATGGCTTGTTATCGTGAGTACATAAGTTTTTTTTTTAAAAAAATGCAGGTTCTGTGGGCACGTGATCCCACTGCAGGACCCCCGACAGTGCTTGTCTCGTTTGCTTAGGGGCATCACACTTCTCCAGCGACTGCCATGTATGTAAAACGTTTGGTGCCAGCACTCTAGCAGATAGAAAGAATAAATCAGTTGTCAAGAGCCTTCTGCAAACGGACTCTGTTCTGACTGCATCCTCCTTGATGTCATGCGTGACAAGGGTAAAGAAAAGAGAAAAGAAAAAAGGAAAGCTGAAAGTTAGCCAATTTTAAAGAAAGTAGACCTTGCCAAGGCACCCAAAGTCACTTCTCCAGCAGTCTCTGGTGAATCAGTCAGTATGATTTCTCTTACTAATCCCTCCTCACCCCCCAGACAAGAGTTTTTAGGCCTTACAAAGCCCTCCATGCCCAGAAGATATTCAGGCAGTTTTTCTTCCTAGAAAGAGCTCTTTCAGTTGGTTTCTTCTTGGCCACCATCTGCAGCTTCTGTCTGGACTTGCACATCTCTCTGCAACATGACACCAGTCAACTGGGAGTATATAATGTTGACCTTTGTTAAGTCTCAGCTTTGCTATGGTACCATATCTGCCCCAACAGTTCCTACCATGGGCTGAGACTTCCTGCAGGCCATCACCACCTCTGTTGCTCCTTCGGCCTGGTTTCAAAACTGGTAGGGAAGGAACAGGCACCATCTGGCGTCTCAGTCACATCTTCCATGTTAATGATTTTGGCACCGGTAACATAGACACCATATTCCTCTGTGCCAACTGCTATTAGGGCCTGGAAGGTCATCATTGAATCTTCTGCTGTGAGAGTGCCATTCTCTTCTTCATGCCCGAACATCCCTGATTGGGCTTTGGCAGTGAAGTCCTTGATGCCGAAGACTGATGTGAGGCAACCCATTTCAGCATTAGTACTGACCTTGTCAGTGCTGACATATTCTGTCCTGTGCATTTCAGTAGCTGAGTTGATGCAGAAAGTAGCTGCCCTAGTGCTTTCAGGCCGATTGTGTCAGAGATACTGATTCTGCTCCTGGATTCCATAGGAATTGAAACCTTAAGCCAGCCATCAGCAGGACTCCCAAAGAACCAGAGGAGGTCTAGGCCTGCACTGGTGAGAAATATCACTTTTCCCATGCGAGTTTGGATGAAGACTCCCACTGCAGTCCTCCAAGGAAGATGGCATCCAAGAGTAAGTACCTAGACTCCTTTTTGGAGTCTCCCATTCCAGATTCTGGATAAAGGTGAAGGTTCCTCAAAATCCCCACCTAAGGATCCTTCCTTCAGTAAAATACTAGAAATTATGAGACAGATGACCCCACCTCCCCTGAGGAGCAGATTTTACAAGAGGCCTGTAACTTCTCTCCCTTAGTCACATGAGTAGTGCCTTCTCCAGATAAACTTGTTGATTTGATCTGTGGTAAGGTTTGGAAAGAGATGGATGTTGGGAAGCCCATCCACAGAAAACCGGACAGGGTACTCTTTAATCCCAAAGACAGACCCTCTGGTTGGCTCCATTATGGTGGCTACAACTACAAAAAAAGGACTTCCCAGAAGATACCCAGATCATCCATCCTCCTAACAAGTAATCAAGGATGATGGATAGGCTCAGGAAGTGTGTATATGCTTCCAGTATGATTGTGATTAGAGCTGTTAACTGCATGGTGCATATGATCCATATTCAGAGAGAAATCAGCCAAAAGGTAGAGGAAAATATGATCTAGCTACCAGCTGGAGAGCTCCTGTCTCAACTGGAATACCAGATGATCACCTAGACTACCATTTCACCCTCTCCATACTTGTTTCAGTTAGTGCTATGGATGGAGCAGCCAGAGGTGCAGGTTCTGGTGTAACTTTGAGGAGACAAACTTGGTTGCAGCTTACATATTTCCCAGACCACTTCTAAGCTGCTTTCGCCATTGCCCATTGTCATAATAATTCACAATTTGGCCAACAGGTTAAGCACAGGCTATCTACTTGTGAGCAGGAAGTTAAGATGCTTACTGCTGTTGGGGTCAAGTTTATTTCTCTGCAAGGGGCATTCCAGCAAAATCAGAAAGAGGCCAGGAATTTATGGTTTCACTAGTCCCAACAACTCCAGCCAAGACAATAGAAAGGCAGAGGTTCTCGGAGCAGAGAAGAATATCTGGGTACTGCCTCAGGAGAGGTGGCCTCAGTAATCAGGGGGGTCGTGACCCCTGCAGGTTTCCCCATCTGTTCCTATATGGAGGCAGTCAGGGGATGTCTCTCCTTGCACATTCTGGTGTGGATGGCCATCATGATGGATGCTTGAGCATGGAGAATCATTTCCAGAGACTAATTTATTCCCTTTTTGATGAACCGCCAAACCAGTCTTCCCAAACACCCCAGTACAATACCTAGTCCAGATTATTTTTTAGTACACAGAGAACCTCTGGTTTTGGATAGGTCTGAGTGGGTTCAGTCAATTTGTAAAGAAGGAGACTTTTTGGATGGTCATAGTGACATCCATTCTGCCTTGTCTCCAGGCAAGGAACTGGATATGCTCTCTTGATCTTCAGAATGCTAACTTGCATGTAAAAATGGACAAAGCATCAAGAAGATTCCTCCACTTCCAGGTTGAAACCAGTCATTTCTAGTTCAGGGCATTGCCTTTCAGTCTCACCACAGCTCCTTGGGTGATCACCAGATGCATTACCCAGTCATGGCTCACATGGGATTCTTGGGTATATTTATCTTTCCGTAAGTAGACAATTGGCTCCTATTGGCCCCATTGATGGAACAACTGTTCATAGCAAGACATTGTTTCTTCCACCTTTACCTGTCTTTGGGAATCACAGAAAACATGGACAAATCACAGCTAAAACCCTCTTAGGATCTTGTTTTCTTCAGATGTCATCTTGATACCTTCAAGCAGTTGGCGGTTCTTCCACAAGAGAGAATATCATCATAACTTAATAGTACTAACCTGGTCAGCAAACGAATATTACCTAAATGACTAAATAAAAATAGTTAACAAGTATGATATTCAGTGGAGAGTAGCATAAATAATATTCCACAAAGTTAAATAAGCTGCTGGCATATCACCGATAAGATGCAAGTAAAAGACAATATCTGCATGTTGTCCAAGTATTATTATACTCCACAGCAGTGGCATCCACTTCACAACAATCCTTGGCACATCTCAGCCCAAAAGCAAAAATCCCAATCCACAACACTCCAAAGTCATTAAAATAATTTGAAATACACAAAATGAAAAAAGTAATGTCTCATAGTAAAGGCAGTAG